>NW_027503374.1:0-25773 GCF_021521415.1 Bidens hawaiensis
TAAGCACGATAGAATGTCTAACGGCTAAGCACGATGGAATTGTCCTTTTCCAGTTGTCCTCTTCTATAAGACCATCTTTGTCTTTAGTAAGCCCTTTAATCTCCCTTTTTAACCATGCTCTGAGCATAGCTCTTTTGGTCTAATTCGTACCAATGCTCTTTTCCGAGTGTTACCCTTACAAGTCCCCCCTAGTCAGTCGATGCTACGCTTTGTTGTAGGATAGCATGACTATATTAGTGTGTACCCATGTGTTTTCTTCCTTTCGATTCTAGTTGTCTTCTGACTTGACAAGACAGTTTCCTGTGTAGGTCACGTCATCCTATTTTTCCGCTTCTCAACCTTTCATAGGCTTTTAACTTTTCTCCTCCATTTCTTTTACTTTTTCATTCTTCACTTTCCTTCATATTCACAGGTATTTCTCTCCTGAAGAAACATTAATTGACCCCGGGCAGATTACGGATAATATGGGGGTTAAATAGATGTTTCCCACGAGGGGTTATGTCCGGCAAAGATGGTTCTTCTGGTGACCTGCAAAACAGACACCGTGAGCTCGTCACTTAGAGGGGGGGGGGGTACCTCCTTGTGACCACCCTCCGGCGTGAGAATCAGACTAGATTGCTCTTGAATATAAGTGTATATTAAGAGATTGCTAGAAAATATAAGGTGTTATAAGGAAATGTAATGTGTCCATACCATTCCAAGGTGTTGGAGTATTTATAGCCGAAGGTAGGTTTCCAAGCAGGTACAGCCGGCTGAATAGTATTCCTGTTCTGCCAACTGTGGGCTACGCACGTGCCATGCTGGTGGTTGGTGGGTAGGCAGCGGCTGATAGTGACCAGGCCGGCTGTGTACTATTCCTGTTCCACCAACTGCAGGCTATGCACGTCCTCCGACAGGTTGGTGAGTAGGCAGCGGCTGATAGTGACATACAGTACAAGAGCGTGCTGCTCGTCATACTGTTGTCAGTGAGCTGTCGTATCTTTGGTAAGATCTTTTGTCCATACCTCGTCAGGTACAGTACAAAAGATCCTCCAGTATCGTACGGACTGGCTCATTTGTGCGGGAGTGTTCCCGGCTTTGTGCGGGAGTGTTCCCGGCTTGCTCACTCCTTCAGGTGACATTACTGAATTATTTAAGAGTTAAGTGCCTTGTGCGTGTAGCCTTGCTGCGCGGGTAGCCTTCCCTGATGACTAGTATCCGTTGCTGCGGGAACAGGCGGAGTACGTCGACCATTGGGAGGCTTTTCCTGCGGGAACATCTTGCGTACTGCGCGTAAGGACGTCACGTCTCTGAGCATGGTGGGTCCTGCGGATCCAGTTGGTTTCTGCGCAGACGTCTCTTCAAGGTGAGTCTTGCGAGTTTAGCCTTTGCGCAGACGTCCCTGTTGAAGGTGAGTCTTGCGGGTTTAACTGCGCAGACGTCCCTCTTTGAGGTGAGTCTTGCGGGTCCAACTGGGCTCTGCTGGGACCTACCTCTTCAAGTCCCCCCAGTCCAATGTTCTTCTCATGAATTGTTAATAAGTGAGGTGAACTTTTGGACTTAAGCAAAGGGTTTTGAAAAGGGTTTAGTTTTAAGGTTTTCCATGGGGATTCTTCCCGCGGAAGTCTTAATGTCACGTGCAGAAATTCCCGACTTTTCTGCTTGATCTTTGGGTATAATGCGGGTAGGTCTGTAACCTCCTCGCAAGTCAGGAGCGTTGAGTTCCACTTGTATAGATTCTCCATGAGGTTTTGGTAGTTTTGAACATAGTGATCAATTATGTTAAAACAACCAATTCCATCTTGAAGCTTCAAACAATCTAGTTCTCGACGTTCCCGCTATGCGGGGATGTTATTCCCGTTTCCGCAAGCATGGCCCAGAAGATCCTTCTTGGTTTCAATTCCCTGCGGAGTGCTAGGTATGTGAAGGGTTTCGCCTTGACACTGTACCCGCACTCGTCTTGTAGTTACTTTACTTCCAAGGTATTCCTAGCTTCAATTCCCTGCGGGTGCTAAGTATGTGAATGGTTTTGCCTTGACACTGTACCCGCACCCGTCATATAGTTACTTGGTCGCCGAGGTAAGGGGTATAGTCCCGCTTACTTTTGAATCTTTTTGAATCTTTTTGAAATTCGAAGAGTTGGTGAAAGGATAAGAACAGTCCAAACTGTTGAAACGTCGTCCGACGGTTTCTTCTGACAGTGTCAGGACGTGCAGGAAGTTATGACGACGTGACAGTATATGGTCATTCCAGACGCTTTTTCAGGCGTGTGGGCGCGAGTTTTCGGGCGCGTGGCCGCGAAGTTTACGGCACGCGTCCTGTCAACAGCTGTTGCCAGCTTGCTTTTTCCACGTGTCATAGTTTCATTGCACCAGCGTTTTCCTCTCTCTTTCGCATTAAATTCATCGCATTCATTGCGATGAGTATATAAAGGGAGGAGAGGTTGCATCTCAACTCACAGTTTCACCTCTTCTTCTTCTAAACGATTTCCGGCGAATACTCTAACTTTTCTGTCGAGCATTCTCCTGAAATCGTTCTTGTTTACATCCCAAACATGTCTTCTCATGATCCTGAGGTTACTGTCGAGGAGTCCGATGTATACCTCGAGAATCCGTAGTCCACGTCGGACAAGGATGACAAGAGTACTGCTGGCGAGTGCCAGTGTGCTCTTCCGGTCGACCTCTATCAGTACATCGTCAGGAAGTTCATGCTCGAGCCTTTCGAGCCTGAGTTTCCTGCACCTCATCAGACGGTGTACGATGCCCCCAAGGGCAAGATAGGGGTGTACGCTGCATTCTTCGTCTATGGGAATCTCAGGTTCCCATTGACGAAGTTTGTATACCGTAATCTGGAGAGACACGGTGTGCATCTGACTGAGGTACACCCAATGGCGATCGCCAAGATCCGCCATTTCGAGTGGGTGTGTCTCATTCTGGGTGTGGAGCCCCATGTTGACCGCCTGATGACCTTCTATTCCTGGAGGTGCATCCAGGGGTGGTATACCTTGGTCAATCGCATCAAGGGTTTGAAGATATGCGCTACCGAGCGCAGTCTTCGATCTTGGAAGCGGGAGTTCTTCTATATCTCCGCTCGCGTCGTCCCCATAGCGATGACGTTCAAGAACGGGAGAGCTCTCCCGAACCTTCACGACTCCAACTACCAGGAGGCGGAATGGTTCTCCAAGGTTTCCCGGATCCAGTCTCCGGTTTACCGCTTTGCGGAGTCCGGGATGGTGATGCTCGGGATGAGCCGGGTGTGGAAGGAGGCGTCACAGATTCCCATCGTCCTCGAATACGGTTTGAACTCTGTCCCTTATGGTATGCTTCATATTATCCGTTAATTTAGGGTTTTTGTTCTAACCGTTTTTTCTTTTTGTTTTCAGAGGGAAACGACTTGCAGTCTCTCCTGCAGCCGCGGGAGAGTGATGGTCCCGCTCGGATGGGTACTCGTGCTCTAGATGAGAACGAGTTGCCCATCCTTGAGCAAACGGCGGATCGGTTCGTGGAGGTCTACCCGCCAGGCCACGAGATCCTGAGCGCCAGGCGGCCAGGTAAAGAACTTTTTGACCCTCGCCCTCTCAATGCTCAAACCTCTGCGGGAATTCCTCTAATTTTGTCATCTTCTGATGAGGAATCCGCAGACGGTCCTTTCTTGGCGAGGAAGAAGAAGGCTGCCGGCGGGAAGGGCAAGGCGAAGGTTGCCTCCACTGCCGATCAGGGGAATCGGTCATAGTCGGAGACCGAGAGTGAAGAGGTGGCGGGGAACCCTGGTGGTGATGAGACCACTGTTCCGGAGGTTGAGACAGCTGTCACCTCCGGGCAGCCTAATACAACGACGGTGACCGGCGTGAAGAGGCCGGCTCCATCGGGTTCGTCCCCGCCTATTCGCACCTTCAAGCTCAAGAAGACTCGTAAGTGTAAACTTTAACTTTAACTTCATATCTTTCCGCCATTATATTTAAATATGTTGTCTTCATGCAGGCGTGGATGCAACCGCATTCCAGGGTGGAGTGGGGAGGAGCACTTCTGGACCCATGACGGTAGGTTTGGTCAACCTACCCGAGGTGATGACCCAGGCGGCTGCGCCTGCTTCACGTGTTGGTTCAGTTGCTCACTCGGTTGAGGCAACTGTTCCAACTGTGACGTCGTCTCCGCCGGCTGTCAGTGCCATATTCACTGATTCCTTCACTGAGCCGGCGGTGAGTTTTTCTGCGGGCTCTTCCGCAGCGGCGACCACGGTTGTGAGTTCACCTCCGGTGAGTTCACCTCTGTTGGTTCCTACGACGGCGGCTTCAGCCGCGCCTCCGGCACCGGCGACCACCTCGCCCCGGGCCGGTTCAGCAGGTATGTTTGGGGTTGGGGCGTCTAGCCAATCTCTGCCTCCTTCCCATCTGCCTGACCTCTTGGATGGATATCCGTTAGGTTCGGGTGATGGGTTTGGCGGCTACAGGCCTATCGTCGACCCTACAGGTGCGTAGGGTTATTTTGGCCTGTTATGTTTTTTTTTTTTTTTTTATCATCTTTTCCTAACTGCTTTTTGTTTTTGCAGTGTCGGATTCGAATGAGGTGTTTGTTCCGCGGTGGAACATCCGCCGGGGAACCACCCTTCGGACGGCTGTGGACTGCGTCGAGTGGGCGCACCACGCCGCCCCCAGTGGTGCACTGGGAGAAGCTATGTCAAGCTACCAGGAGGGTAGGCTGACAAACGAGCTTCGAATTCTCCTTGCCCGGATGCAGCCGCGCGTCGAGCTGCTTTGTCGTGAAAACGACAAGTTAAAAGCAGCTCGTATCCAAGAAGTAGCTCAGGCGCGGGCTGTCCGGGAGGAGAACAGGAGGCTCTCCGCCCTTGCTGCGGAGAAGGAGAAGGCCTTCAAGGCCCTTGAGGTTGAAGTTCAGGCCCGTCTCGAGGCCCGTTCCAAGGCTGCCCAAGCTGTTAACGAACAGCTTCAGTTAGCTAAGGAAACCGCTCGGAACGCAACTGAGAGGGCCACCAGGGCTGAAGCTGTTGCTGAGCCTCTACGCACCGAGAATGAGGAGCTCAAAGCCAAATTAGAGAGGCTCCAGCAGGCTCATGACGCCTTGGCCATGGAAGACGCCAAGAAGCTTCAAGAAATCTTGGACCAGAGGGGTATGCTTGACCATACTGAGCGTAAGCTAAAGGGCGTTGAAGAGGCTGCTGCTAAGGAAGTGTTGCTTGCCAACCTTAACAAAAGTGAAGCCGAACGCGCCCGTAACCAAGCTCAAGCTGCCCTCCAGGAGGCTCTGGTTACCAAGGAATGGCTTCTACGAGAAGCGTTGTCGCAGGTAAGCTTAGCTTCATAATGTCTTCACGCTTTTCTTTATACTTAGAAAAGGTTTTGATACTTGTATTTTTGTTTTGTAGGTTGTGCATCGGGTCTTCACGGACACATCATATGACGATGCCATGAGCGCAGCCCTCAACGCTTCTCATGAGGATGGGGAAAAGGCTGGCTTCCTGCTTGGTCTAGGGTTCGTTGAGAAGGGCATCCCGCCTTCCAACTTCCCTTTATATGATGTGGATACTGAAGTTGCTTATGACCAAGCAGTGAACCAGTATGCTGCCTTCCCGCATCCAGTGGTGGAGAAGGTGAACGAAGTTGCTGCTGCTGATGATGGGTTAACCATTCTCAAGACCTTCCTTGAACCGCCACAGCCAAGTGATGGTGCGGGTACAAGTGGGTTTGGAGGAAGTGGTCCTGAAGCTTGAACCTTTAGATCCCTTTCCACTGTTAGGATAGGTTTATGTTTTTGTATAGATTTACACTCTTGTAGGCGGGTAGATACCCGGCCATTCTTGTAATACTTGAATTTTTATGGAATGTAAATCCTTTGTGCGGGTAGGACCGTCACTCTTGCTTTATAAACGTTATACGACTTGCTCATGCATATTATAGTTTAATTTGGCACTTGTTTTGCCGCATAAACAATATATGATTCGCTTGTGCATACTTTAGTTTAACTTAGCAATTTCTTAAGTACTTTGAATAAGTTAACCTATCAACGTGGCAGATAATAGGTTAAAGTTTTGTTTCCTCTTTCGTGATTGTGCGGGTAAGACCGTCACTTGCACTTAGTAGGATGGCTAAACTTTACCTATATCTGACCTGCGTGGAGGTTTTCCTCATTTTTTCCTTGAAGATATTTTCTAAGTGTTCTGAATAAGTTAACCGTTCGACGCGCGGTTGTCAATAGGTTAAAGTTCAGTTTCCTCTATCATGATTTGTGCGGTTAGGCCCGGCACTTTCATTTAGTGAGATGACCGAACTTCACCTATGACTGACCTGCGTGAAGGTTTGCCGTTTTTTGTGTTTATGCGGGTTTTGCCGCTTTCCACACGCAACGATTTCTTCACACTTATTTATGCGGTGAAAACCGGCATCAGTGTTTTGAATAAATTAATCGTTCGACGCGCGGTTGTCAATAGGTTAGTTCGGTGTCCTCTATTATGATTTGTGCGGTTAGGACCGGCACTTTCATTTAGTAGGATGATCAAACTTTACCTATGACTGACCTGCGTGAAGGCTTTCCTTATATTTTCTTTAGAAATTTGTCGTTCTGTGTTTATGCGGGTTTTGCCGCCTTCCACATGCAACGACTTGTTTTCCCACTTATGTATGCGGTGAAGACCGGCATATCAGTGTGGAAAGTTCATTAAGTATAAATGTAAGACCATCAGCGTCAATGTGATAAGGAGAATCATTTCCATTAGAAGTGGCTCTGGGCCTTTTCTTTTACAAGTTTGGAATTGATCTACATGCAGACTGTGTAATTGAGCTCCCTTCCATGTTCTTGGGAGTGTCATCGAGCCTTTCGAGCCGATATGCACTTGGTTCGGAATCTCGTTGTTTACGCAGTATGTAGTCTCCGACATTGAAGCTGCAGTTTTATTCGTGTTTTCCCCAACTGGGGTTCTACACGCATTAGCCTGCTCAGCGTTCATTACGCCACGAGGTGCGTGAGCGTCCCATCTCTGACAAATGCTTCGACGATGTCCTTCAAGTCTACGCATTCCTCGGTGTTGTGGCCTCTTGTCCTGTGGAAGTCACAGAATTTGCTCTGATCAGCGTTGTGACGCTCTCGGATTATTGGAGCCTTTGGCCATGGGAGTCTCTCGGTGTCGAATATCTCGGTGACGCTTTTGGTGAGTGGCGTCCATCTGGAGTTCCGGTTTGACGACGGCATGTTATCCTTTCCGCCTAACCGAGGGTGAGAGCCGGATGAGGTGTCAAAGTTTACCCTTGACTGCCAAATGCCTAGCTTCCTCTTTTTGTTTAGTCGAGCGGTAAGGACATTGTTTTCTCTTGTTTTCTGGGTGTAGAGGTTTGTGCTCTGGGGAAGATCTCTACCCAGTTGCTTTTCCATTTCCGCGAAGCGTGTAGCTGCTGTCATGATGGCATCCCATGTGGATGGCATGCCATCTTTACCCGTTAAGGTGCGGATGAGCTCTGGGTCTTTTGTGCCCTGGATGAAAGCAGCGCGAACAAGATCTTCGCTAATATTACCCAGACTTAGCTTCTTTGAGTTGAAGCGAGTGATGAAGTCTAGCAAAGATTCATCTTCCTCTCGAATGCAATTGAGGATTGTCCATTGCTCCTCGGTATAATTTCTTTGTTGGCTGAAGTGTTGGCTAAACTTCTGTTGGAAGTCTGCCCAATCGTAGATGTGGTGGACCGGTAGACGGTCGAACCACGCTCTGGCTGCTCCAACCAGCGTCATCTGGAACATATAACACCACGTGGGTTCCGTCTAGTTGCTGACGGTTGCCCCCGCTATGAATCTGTTCAAATGATCGTCTGGGTCGGATATACCATCATAAGTGCCGATGTTGGACATCTGTTTGGCACTTCTTGGGGCGATTGCTTCCGCAATGTCCCTTGCAAACTTGGAGGTTCCCACATTTGCAGCGGTTGGTCTGAAGGTTTTAGAGAAGTCACGTGGGTTTCCACCCGCGTTTTTTGGTTTGAAGGTTTCTCCAAAATTCCTTCTCGGTTGGAAGTCCGTTTCCTTACGCTTCCCTTTCGCCCTATGGCGAGGGTTTGCGTCGGTGTCGGATTCCTCCGAATCATCGTCCAAGTACTCGCACTCATTGCTCATGTTGAGCTGTTGAGTGCTTCCGAATTCGTCAGCCTGTTGGAGTGAACGCAAGCGTTCATCCAACTCAGCTTGGAATTCCTTCTGAAGTGCTTCGGCCCACGCTTTAACTTGATCGAGTGTTCGGGGGAGCCTCGTCTGTTGTCTCTCCAACTGGGTATTGGTGAATCCCAGTGAAGGATTGTTTACTGCACTTGCCCCGGCTCGGGTAACCGGGGTAGTGTTCGTAAAATTTACTGCACTTGCCCCGGCTTGAGTAACCGGGGTAGTGTTCATAAAATTTGTGTGCTCGCCGGTGTTCCTCCCAGTAGCTGGGGTTGTGATTACCGGGATTTCTTGGTCACCCGCTGGCTTTGGCAACGGAGTAATCTTAACCATCTTTCCAGAAGTTTGAAAAAACTGAATGAATTAGTTCTAACTTTTATGCACGGATGGCGCCAATGAAGAAACACTAATTGACCCCGGGCAGATTACGGATAATCTGGGGGTTAAATAGATGTTTCCCACAAGGGGTTATGTCCGGCAAAGATGGTTCTTCTGGTGACCTGCAAAACAGACACCGTGAGCTCGTCACTTAGAAGGGGGGGGGGGGTACCTCCTTGTGACCACCCTCCGGCGTGAGAATCAGACTAGATTGCTCTTGAATATAAGTGTATATTAAGAGATTGCTAGAAAAGATAAGGTGTGATAAGGAAATGTAATGTGTCCATACCATTCCAAGGTGTTGGAGTATTTATAGCCGAAGGTAGATTTCCAAGCAGGTACAGCCGGCTGAATAGTATTCCTGTTCTGCCAACTGTGGCTACGCACGTGCCATGCTGGTGGTTGGTGGGTAGGCAGCGGCTGATAGTGACCCGGCCGGCTGTGTACTATTCCTGTTCCACCAACTGCAGGC
Organism: Bidens hawaiensis; assembly: GCF_021521415.1. Classification (NCBI taxonomy): domain Eukaryota; kingdom Viridiplantae; phylum Streptophyta; class Magnoliopsida; order Asterales; family Asteraceae; genus Bidens; species Bidens hawaiensis. The sequence continues at coordinate 8,986 of NW_027503374.1, forward strand.
TATGCACGTCCTCCGACAGGTTGGTGAGTAGGCAGCGGCTGATAGTGACATACAGTACAAGAGCGTGCTGCTCGTCATACTGTTGTCAGTGAGCTGTCGTATCTTTGGTAAGATCTTTTGTCCATACCTCGTCAGGTACAGTACAAAAGATCCTCCAGTATCGTACGGACTGGCTCATTTGTGCGGGAGTGTTCCCGGCTTTGTGCGGGAGTGTTCCCGGCTTGCTCACTCCTTCAGGTGACATTACTGAATTATTTAAGAGTTAAGTGCCTTGTGCGTGTAGCCTTGCTGCGCGGGTAGCCTTCCCTGATGGCTAGTATCCGTTGCTGCGGGAACAGGCGGAGTACGTCGACCATTGGGAGGCTTTTCCTGCGGGAACAGCTTGCGTACTGCGCGTAAGGACGTCACGTCTCTGAGCATGGTGGGTCCTGCGGATCCAGTTGGTTTCTGCGCAGACGTCTCTTCAAGGTGAGTCTTGCGAGTTTAGCCTTTGCGCAGACGTCCCTGTTGAAGGTGAGTCTTGCGGGTTCAACTGCGCAGACGTCCCTCTTTGAGGTGAGTCTTGCGGGTCCAACTGGGCTCTGCTGGGACCTACCTCTTCATCTCCCCTTTTCTTCTTTTTTGATTTTGCAACTTCATCATGTCGTCTTCTTCTAAAACGATATGCCCGATCGGTTTCGATAATGACCAACGATGATGTCAGCGTTGTTGTTGCTGCTGAATTTTCATATTCCTCTTGAACTGAATCCGATTAGAGACTTATCAGATAACTCTTTTATCCCTTTCCTAAAGAAAAATTCTCAATTTGTCTTGATATCATTAGAGTATCCAACTGTAGGATTCCCTTTAGTAAGTTTTTTATCAGGGTTTTGATGTTTTTTGGTTTGCATATCTCTCAAGTCACCCCTTGGCCCTAGCTCATGTATCCCATTTCGAAGTTTTATCTTGTTCCTTTAAGAGAACTTTGCCCGTTAACCTCTTTAGGGCTTTCTATTGTCTCATTAGGGTCGGCCATTGGTTCATCTTTGAGAAGTGCCACAATGTTACTTTTGCCATTAATCCTCCTTGGAATATTCGAGGCTGGAGAAACTGTTTTTTCTACCTTGATAACCGTTGTTTTCCGGTCGACATGAAGTGACGATCCTTAACTCTTCCGATAGCAAATGAGGTCCGGTCTCCAACGGATTATGATGTCAAACTTTATGATTTGTTTAAAAAAAACCCCACAGATCTAGTTCCATATCCTGAGGTTGTATTGCTGTGGGCCCGCATAAGTAGGAATGGTCTCTAAGAGTACCTACCCCATTATGGTTGTTAGTGATAAGGGTTAGTCCCTCGGCTTTTAGCTTCAGTTTCTCCACCATTTCACTTATATGTTTTTTTTGTCGATGCAAAAATGGATCTTTGTCGAATTTTGAAGCTTCGTGGAACCTCTGAAGTGGAATTTCGGGAGGTAGGGTGTGCTTCTCTTCTGGAACAAACAGTTACTGTTGTTACCAAGATTCATCCTCCAATCGCCCCCGACCAAAGGCCATCTTCATATCGTGTTTCGGTATATACTACCTCGGTTGGGCCCTCTGAGCTTCCTGTGGATCTCTCCAAAGATCAATTTAGCCCCACCGATCAAGTGGACACTTTTTTTTTATACTGGCTCCTCTAGCCCAGATCTTGAGGCTACCGAGCCTGACGAGCCCCGCCGTCGGGTTAAGAGGGGCTTTTCATATTTTTCCGGTCAAAGTTACTCTTTTAAAGCCCCTGTGGCCAAGAGAGTTACTTGGTCAAAGGCATCCGCTTCTTCCGATGCTCGCTCGAAGGTTGCTGCTACTTGCATGTTTTCTTTCTTTTTTCTTGTTTGCTAATTTCCTTTATGAATTGGTTTTAAAACCTTCTGGTTTGTAGATGTAGTGATGGTTGATTGGTTTAGAGAGGAGGAAAATAATGTGCTCACTCTGCTGTCGACGGTGGTCGGAGTGATGAAAAATATGTTCCTGGTTAGGATTTGACAAGAGTTGACTCAATTTCTTTTGCGGATGTTGCTAAAGCCTTTGTTTACATTGCTAGTTTTCCATTAGATGCGAATCATGTGCGCCAACTAGGTGATCCAGAGTTTTCAGATGCTGTGATGGTTCATATTGCTCAAGATTCTTTGTACAAATACGAGCTCCTCAGAAGTTGGATTGATGCTCAGGTGAATATTAAGGAACTTGAAGAACAATTGTTGTAAGCTCGAGGCTCTTCTGGGAATGTCAAGAAACTGAAAAAAGCTAATATTGATATGCAGAAGCGGGTTGCTGACTTGCAGGAGCATAGTGCTGCTTTGGAGCAGTCTCGTGATGAGGCCCATGAGGCTCTTACCCAACAACAAGCAAAATGGCTTTTTTCCGCTTCTTCTGCCGAGTCGGGCAACGATGTGATCCATGTTCTAAACCTTGTCATTCACCATCTATCTGACCATTATGAAAAGCTTTTTGCTAGTATGTGAAACTTTCTTGTCTTTCGGTTTCTCTTTTTGATAGTCAACTTGTATTAGACTTGCTTCGTTGTTGAAAGATAAAATTTTACTAGGTTCTCTCCGGGCTTTGTGGGTGCGATTTACAAGGAGATGAAAGCACTTCAAGCCACTGTTTCTAGTTTATCGGAGCAGAAGTGCTAGTTATTTGAAGTTGGTTTAGAGCGTTTCGCCCAGATGGTCAAGAACAATGAAGATTTGATTACTTCTTTGGGCGGCCCACAACAATGCAATGAACAACTTTGGGTACCATGGTAGATTGGTAGAAGGGTACAAGAACGCCAAGCTGGGGAAGCCTTTGGAGCAAATTCCTAAATACAACTCTTCTGCCAACTCATATGTGGATTTGGCATTGACAGGTTTCAACAACCTTTCTTTTTCATTTCTTCCATGATTTGCAGCCTTGGTCGATGCCCCTTTAGGACCAATCCAAGCTGCCCTCCCCGATGTTCCTTTGTTGAAGCTGGTGAGACTTTCGATCCATGTATAAGGAGTTGATGTTTGTTTAAACTTTATTTTTTGGTGGCTTTTTAAAAGGTCCCCCTTATGTTGGGGGAAACAATTTGATGTAATCAAGCCCTCTCTGTTGAGGCAGACAATCTGTGATGCGTTGTGGTGGTAACATTTTGATGTAACCAAGTCCTCTTTGTTGAGGCGGACAATTTTATGATGCTTTATGCTATTTTTGTTGTTGAATTGCTTGGTCTTCCTTTATATGATTCTACTAGTCTTTAGTAATGGACTGATTTTTTTTTTCTTTTTTTTTTTTCATAAGCATCATTGTCTCCTTAGCATTGTTTTGTATGATGTACTTAGCTTTGGTAAGTAACCATTATCGCTTCTTTAGCATGTTTAGTATGATATACTTAGCCTTGGTAAGTATCCATTATCTCTTCCATAGCATTGTTTAGTATGGTATCCTTAGCTTTGGTAAGTATCCATTATCGCTTCTATAGCATTATTTAGTATGGTATACTTAGCTTTGGTAAGTATCCATTATCACTTCTATAGCATTGTTATATACTTAGCTTTGGTAAGTATCCATGATCGCTTCTATTGCATTGTTTTTATATCTCCTATTAGCGAGTGCTCATTAATCCTTATTTACTTGTTCCACGGTCGGGTTAAGAACTTTAAGGAGATGTATGCCGGACTAGTCCTCTCACTGGAGTGGCGTGTCTCTGATATCCAGGCTAGTCATTTCTAGCTTTTATTTCGCTTCTCGTACCTGACCTGTTATTTATATAGCGCTTTCTCATGATCTCGTCATGGTAAATTTGCTTCCGGATAGTGGTAATAACATTTTTTGTTACTGTGGACATTTCTCTATGGAAAATGCCTATTTTCATAGTCATTTCATCGGAAGTCTTATATCTTGTATTCATTTTGCTATGGGAAATGATTCACATATTTTTCTTGGATCTTTTTTCTATGGAAAATGATCACTGCATTGGGATTACTGTTTTCTCATAAACATCATCCTTGAATTCGTATAATATGGCTTACATTGTAAGTTTCATTTGATTAAAGATCATTAAAAAAGAGAGCAGGAAAGAACCTGATAGTTGGCTTTTCCACCACTTGTGTTTCACATGTAACACTTCTTAAGGTGGATACCATCCACATTCTGGGAACCAACGTCCCATCCAGCTACAATGTAGGGACCTTCCACCTTGGGCTTGATACTGCATGGCCTTTATTTGCAGCAATTTCTAGCTTGCCCCTTGTCAGTTGGTAGCTTATCGTGTTCCATGTAATCGATTATGGGTGTCATCCATGAATCTTTCTTTACTGTCAGTGATAGTACCTCTCCGGGTTGGATCGACGATTCTTTTAAGACCTCCACTTTGACCACTTTGACCAAATGGCTGAAATTAACACAGGCCAGCTTGCTTAGGTCATTGGCCTTTTTGTTTCGACTTCTTGGAATGTGCACAATCTTGCATTCGTCAAAATGACCCATCAATGCTTTCACCACGTGTACGTATGATACCATCGCTGGTTCTTTCGCTTCATATTCACCTAATAGTTATTTGTCCACAAACATTGAGTCGACGTGTGCAATCAGACGTTTTGGTCCCCACCTTTTTGGCCATTTTGAGTCTAGCGATCAATGCCTCATATTCTGCCACATTGTTCGAGCTTGGGGAGTCTAAGTGGAGGGCATAAGTAATTTCTTTCCCCTCTGGACTGCTGAGTATTAATCCTGCCCCCACTCTATCCGTGTATAAGGCCCATGGTAGAGCTTCGACCATTAGTTTCTTTGTGTCGTCATGTGGCGTTTTGCCAGGATTTGACCTTTTATGGTTGTTCTGAACTTGTAATCAATTCTGAAGGCTCCCAACTCGATGAACCACTTCGCTAACCTTCCCGATATTTCAGGTTTTTTTCAAGATTTTTTGGATGGGTTGTGAGGTAATTACTTCTACTTGAAATTCCTAAAAATACCTTCTCAACCTCCTGTAGGCGTGTACCAATGCCAAAAGCTAGCTTCTCCATTGGTGCATATATTACTTCGTAATCTTTTAGAGTTTTGCTTATGTAGTAGATTGGTTTTTGTATCATCGACCTCTCAGCTACAAGCACCACGCTGACGATATTGGTCGATGCAGCTAGATACACTACAAATGTTTCTCCTGTCTTGGGGGCTGTTAACGCTAGTAAGTGATGTAGATGCTCTTTGAGGGATTCAGAAGCGTCTCTGCCTCTTCGGTCCAGCTGAAGCTGGACTTGTTTATGCACTTTTTTGAGGATGGTCATGAAAGGTAGTGATCTATTCACTACCGTGATAGAAAACGGTGTAATGCTACGATTCAAATGTTTATAATATGAATATCCTTTAGCGAGCTGGGGGCTTTCATTTGTTGGATCGCTTCGACCTTCTCTGGGTTAGCTCTTATTCCTTCTTTTGTTATCATTACCCCCAAAAATTTTCCTTCTTCTACTTCGAAGGAGCATTCGCCTAGATTCAATTTCATGTTGATACTGATTAGCCTTGTGAATGTTTCTATTATGTCTTTGAGCATTGTTGGCTCTATAACGCTTTTGATTACTGCATCATCCACATACACCTTCAAATTCTTTCCTATTTGTTTCTTGAACACTTTATCCATTAACCTATGGTATGTTGTCCCCGCGTTTTTAAGACCAAAATTGCATCTTTTGGTAATAGAATATACCTTCGTTGGTGACAAATGCCGTCTTATCTTCATTTCAATTTGCACGCTCATTTGTATTTGGTAGTAGCCCTAATAGGCATCTAAGAAACATTTCAATTTGTAATATGCCAGGGCGTCGACCCTCACATCTATCTCTGGCAAAGGATAAAAATCCTTTGGACTGCTTAAATCCTTAAAGTCGATGCATATCCTCCAATTTTTATCTCCCTTCTTTACCATTACTGGATGGGCTATCGAGGACTGGTACCTCACTATTCTGATAATGCCTGCATCTAGCAGCTTTGTTACTTCTTTTGTGATGGCCTGACTTCTCCGACCCCATGCTTCTTTTCTTTTGTTTGACAGGCTCAAGCGATTTGTAAACTTTCAACTAATTTTCTGCTAGTCCCCTCGGGAGCGCTCCCATATCCGCCACTTCCCATGCGAATACGTCCAAAAATCTAGACAATAAATCCCAAAGGCATTTTTCACTGATTCTGGTAGTTGTGTTCCACTACTACCCTTTATGTTGGAAATTTTGGGCTAACCGCCCATTCTTCCATGTTCTTCTCTTTATTTATCATAATCTTCTCTGTTTCGTTTCTGATTTCCCTTTTCTTATCTACCCTTGAAAAGAAAATATGAAGCTAGTATGACAACCCCCTCTGGTGTGGAAAACTTGAATTCCCCATGGATGGTTGACACTACTGCGCCCATCGCATTCATTGCTGGTCTTCCCAGAATTATATTATATGTTGAACATGCATTAACAACCAAAAAGGTCATCTGTGGGGTTCGGTATTGTTCCCTAACGTTGATGTGTACTTCAAGTGTTATTTGGCCCATGGGTTGTACTATCTCCCTAGAGAAGCTTAACAAAGGGGTTTCGACTTCTATCATATTTTCGTTTTCCAATGGGTTTAGTTGGTTGAAACACTGAAAGTACATGATGTCAGAGAAGCTTCCTGTATCAAGGTATGCCCTTCTAACCCATTGCCCCGCGACAATGAATGATATGATCATGGGGTTTCTTGTCTTCCATTCAAAGGTGCTCTTCCGAAAGTGATTGGTTGGCTCATCCAATCTTCTACATGACTATTGTGTCGCTTCGACCCTCGATGCTCTTGTTTTCGTATCATCCCTACTTCCCTTCTTGTCACTAGGTTTTTGAAAGTCTTGTTTTGTATCCCCTTTAGTAGGTGTGATAGGTTTCCTGATTTCAGCGCCTTTTCTATTACTTTGTGGAGCAACATTGTCTGTGTGATGCCCCTTCTTCTTGTGGTACTCACAGTAACGAGTGGAGCTAGTAAACCTGGTAGGATTCTGTTTTGATGGCAGTGGGAATTTTACATCCCATGTGGCTCAAATTTCCGAAGGTGTTTTTGTCAGATCATCCAGTTGAAATGTTTCGCTGTGGTTGTTGATGCGGAATACTTCAAAGGTGTGGAAGTATTTCTATCCTAGATACTTGGATAGGGTTGTAACCTTGACTTACTCCAACTTGGCTTCTTTCTGGTTGGTGTTGCATTAGTCTTTTCCATTGGTTTCTGGGTCGCATGCTTTCGTAATCGTTTTCGACTTGGCATGCGCCCTTTCCCCTATGAATGCATTAGTTTTGTCCATAACACCTCCCAACGTGATCGGTAGGTCATCGTCGAGCTTCTCCACCAATTGGTTGTATATGACCCCATGACAGAAGGCATAAATTTTTACTTGATCCTCCGCATTGGCCACCTCCATGCTTTATTTGTTGAACCTCCCCATAAATTTCTCTACATGTAACATCGTTAAATTTTGATAATAAATAAAAGAAAGTCCATGAAATTAGAAACGAGTGTTACTAGTTAATTAATATTAAATAAAGAAAGTTGTGAAAAGTTATCGTATGTTAATATTTAATTGGTATTAAATAAAGAAATGATCATGGACTTGGAATAATTAAGGTGGATTAAAGGGTAATGTGCCTTAGGTCCATGAGCTTTAAGGGATATAAATACCCCCTTAAACCATACTAAAACCCTAAATCCTCATTCTTCCATCATAATCTCTACACACACTCAAAACATACACACTCTTACACCACCTCAAGGCCGTGAGAGAAAGAGAGAGATCCAAGGCCAAATGAACGTTGATTTTGATAGATCTCTAATATACAAGATATACACAAGATCTAGAGTTCATAACCAAACTAACCAAAACCAAGCGAACACGAAAAGGTACGTTCTTGATCCTTAAAGATTTCGTTTTCTTTAACGGCTGGCCTTGAAACTCGAATATAAGGTAGATGGAATATAAACGAATTATAAAGTTGTAAACTTGATGTTAAAATGAATGTAACGAACCCGAAAATGGATATGGTTCGTTTAAGAAAACCCTAGATCTAGTTTTGAATATTTCAAGCTTTATAATTTCTCGGTTTAAGTCTTAGCCGAATGCGATTAGGGAAGCTTTACGAGATGAGTTAGGACCATAATGAAAATATATGCAATGCACATAATGTATAAAATAATAATAATAATAATAAAAAAAAATAAATAAATAAATAAAAAGAAAGAAAGATAAAAAGACAGGAACACTAGCATGCACATGGTCTTATATATACAAACACACTCAACACGCATACATACATTGGATATACATACAAAGACTTACATATATATATACAATCGCATACAAACAGAGGCGGAACCACAAGGGGGTCAGGAGGGTCCGCTGACACTCCGGCCGGCCGGAATTTGTATTTACAGGGTTACCGAGATCGACATGTTATTCTGTAGTTTAACTCTAAAAGTATCTCTAGCGGACTAATGGAACTGAGATAAGTGAAGAAAGCCTTATGAAAAATTTCACTGTTATTGGAGACGACGAGCTCTGGCCTCTGGTTATGTCTCTTTGGTTTTACAAGGAGAAGAAGATGAATGCTTTTTAGTTTTTACTATTATTTTATGTGTTTTTTGTGAAGTGGGCTATAGCCACTCAATGTCTACATCCTCTATATTTACTACACACCAAAGTTATGAAAATGTCAAAAGATTTATTTTATTTTTCTTTTAAGAAATTGAATAAATTAAGTGTTTAATTTTTACTAAAGGTTATTTATTAGTTATGGTTTTTTTACTCGACTCTTTATTAATTTATATATTTATGTTAAATTTTTATTAACTTTATATTTGATTTTTTTCTAAGTTTCATATACTTATAAGAAACTATATAATGAAGAAATACTTTATACTATTTATTATTTACGTTTAGATTTGTTAATGTTATTTGATTGTTCATAATTCTTTTTTTTATCTTTTAAAAGAAATGTAATTAGAAAACATTTCTTTTACATATTTAAAGACATTATTCGGATAATACAATAAAACAATTTAAGCTAAGCTTTTGTTAAAGTATGACAATGTGTGGCCTAAGATGTTTAGTTATACTATAAAAAATGTTTATCTTCTGACCCTCTAATTGAAATGTTTTGGTTCCGCCACTGCATACAAAGACTTTGAATATATATATATACATACAATCGCTTACAATAATAAATAGACTCGCATACACTGAGTTTGTTTACAACAGGTTCGAACACATCGGGAGTCGATTACATTAAGAGTCACATACAACCCTATAGCTGAATACAAGGTTGTATTCGCTTACAAAATGAAACTCGGCTGCATAGGAGATTCGCTTACAATGACACATTCGCTCACATGAGACTCGTTTACAAAGGGTCGATTACAAGGACTCGCATACATGTAACTCACAAGCTCGCATACATTAGAGAATCGATTACTAAGAGCAGCCCGTTCGCTCACATTAAAGCCGATTACAAGATGATTTGAGTGCACTGAGGATCGATCGCATACACTCGATCACTTTGATATCGATTACATGATAAGCTCGAATACATTAGTGTATTCGATTTCAATTGATGAGTTCGCATACATCCAAAATCGATCACACCGGTAACTCGATTACAATTGTTGAGTTCGATGTACTCATGGTTGATCAACAAGTCAGCCGATTACATGAAGAAATGGCTTACATAGAGGCTACTCGTTCACAAGTAAGACTCGCATACAACACTTAGCCATGTTACACCCTGTGAACTCGATTACAATACATGCATACGTGTACACTCGCATACAATATGTATAGACATGCTCGCACCCACTGATCCATATTAGCTACATATAACTCGATCACACACACACACACACACACACATATATATATATATATATATATGTATATATATATATATATAAACACTCACATGCAATATAATACTTAGTATTATATACAATGCTTATGCTCGTTCACCTCGAAAACCCGATTACATTATAAGTGATTACAATCCTACAGCCGCATACAATATGTTAGTTCGATTACGCCGCTAGACTCGTAAACAATGGATCGATCACTATATATATATATATATATATATATATATATATATATATATATATATATATATCGACTACACTAGACTTCGCTTTCACCGAACTCGATCACAAACAGAACCTATTATGGACTTAGATCATCGCATGCAATATATATGTATATAATATACTCGCATACAATATATACAGCCGATTACAATGGTGACTCGCATACAAACAGATTTTGAATAATACAAGGGTAACCGATTACAATACTTAGATGAATATAGATGGACTCACTCACGTTGGACTTAGTTACAACCCAAACCCGATTACAATGATGTGTTCAAATACAAGAACAAGTCGCATACGTGAAACCCACTTGCAATTACATGGAACTCGCATACAATATCTTAGCCCGTGTACCTTGAGACTCGATCACACAAAAGCTGCCGATACTCGAATACATTATATATATATATATATATATATATATATATATATAGAGGTTTAAGTTCAAGAAAGAAATCAAATTATTGCAAAAAATGAGAGAAATAAATATTAGCCACTAGTTTTATTTTAAGTTTTAAATATTTAAAAATAAATAAAAAAGATGTAAATGCAACAATAAATACACACACTCTCTCCAATTAATACAACTAATATAATCATAATGAATCTCTCTCTAATTAATATATCTTACTAATTTAACTATAATAATTAAAAAGATAAAATCACTACTTTAGTTTTATTTTTTATTTACACATTCTTCATTTTATTCAACATAAATACAATTTATTCATATAATACTATTCTTTATATTAAAAAAATAATTTACACTCAATTTATTAGCATGTTTTTTAACACTAAATATCAAAACATAATATATATATTTTTTCTATTGGTATGCCTATAAAAATTATTGTCATAAATAATAATAATAAATATTATACAAATGTGTCCATTAAATGTAAACAATAAATATACAACCTACACAAAGTTATATAACCTACACTTGTTTTGAGCGATAAAAACGTACAACATACAAAAAGCATACAACTTACATATGGAATTCGACATCAACAATTATATAAACTACACAAAGATACACATCTCCTACACATGCGTAGGTTATATGTTTTTCGTATGTAGGTTATATGTTTTTTTATTCTTAGAACAAGTATAAGTTATATGTTTTTGTGTGGGTTGTTATATATTTTTCATTGATATTTAATGCAAACATGTGTAAGATAGTTTTTTATATTATTTATCACAATGTAACTACGTGTTGATGGATATTGATATGTTGAGTTTGAAGAAATTGGTTTTGAATAAAAAGAAATTAGTGTATGAATAAATTGTAGTATTTGTGTAAGATAAATTTTCGTGTGTAGGTTATATGTTTTTCGTGTGTAGGTTAAATGTTTTCGTGTGCGTGTGTATTTTATTGATGATGAATTTTGTGTTTAGGTTAAATGTTTTTTGTGTGTAGGTTATATGTTGTCTTATTCTTAGAGCAAGTGTAGATTATACGTTTTTGTGTAGGTTGTATGCTTTTTGTTGATATCTAATGCAAATACATGTAAAATAGTTTTTTGGTATTATTAATCATAATGTAAGTATGTGTTGATGGATATTAATATATTGAGTTAGAAGAAATTAGTTTTGGATTAAAAGAAATTTTACTATATGAATAAATTATACTTGTGTAGGATAAAAATTTAAGAAACAAAAAGTAAGTTATAAAAATAAATGAGTTCTTAATATTTTCAAATTATAATAATTTAATTAGTTATATTAATTAAATAGATAAGTATTATGGTGTATTAGTTATATTAATTGAAGAAAAAGAATAATTAATATTTTCTTTATTTAGCTTTAAATATTTAAAACTTAAAACAAAACTAGTGATCCATATTCATTTCTCACATTTCTTTGCAATATCATTTCTCTCTTGAACCATCCCCTATATATATATATATATTCAGTTTATTATTACTTGAACATTTAGCAAGAAAATAACCGTTTAAACAAATGTTAAAGTTTATTAAACGATTATTTAATCTATATAATGTCACCAACAAAATAAATATATATTTGAATATATATGAGTTTAAAAATAAAATATATGTGCCATTGTTGGTATACGTACACTAACAAATGCATGTTAACAATTATAATAGTTATTAGTATTATCAGTTAATACAATTATATAAATGTAGTAATGGGTCAATGTGACCAAATTGAAAACTCATATATGTGATCTAGGTACAAATTCATTAATGTTTACAGCAGGGAATCGTTTTCATATTATGTAAACATATAATAATAATTATTATTATACAAATGGCACTCTGCCTTGAGTATGAAAATTAGCATGAGATAATTGTGTGATGCCACATTTCTTTTTAATGACACCACACAATCTCACACCATCATTTGAGGGGCCACGTTTCATTTCAAATGCCACACTTCATACAAACTTTAACACATACAAGTTTAACCGACTGTTAAAACTTAAATATATACATACTTCTCAAATAAGATGAACTCATTTAGTGTTTGTATAAGAGAGAAAAATAATAGTAACTATGAATGTCATGGCGATGAGAGAAATCTCACGAGTTGAGTTACCGGAAACAAAAGTGGTAGCAACACATAGTATAAAAATATCATTAGAAGTGTGACACGTGGCTCCGAGTCACCACTCGACCGATTGACGGGTGCACCACCAACAGTCCACCGCGGGTGACGACTTATCCATTTTGACAAGACTACGCGTCCATTGATGTGTTATATTACGGCCTAAAGGACCGCCACCATTTCACATCGTGTCTCGTTTTCTGTTCCTGAGTATCCCGGAGTTATGAAGCTTCACCACACTTGACCTGTAGTAGAAGTGATGTCCACTATTCTTAAGCTTTACAATCAAAGTACCCGTGTAAGATCAATCATTCATCATTCATTCATAAAGGTTTTCAAACGATATCACCACATCATTCAAAACAGACGGTCGCAGAACAGACAGTCGCAGGTGAAAACGTTAAACATTTTTCAGTTAAGATAAATGGGTTGTTTATATTAAATAAAGACAGTCAAATAAAGATTTATGGGATTACGTGATCCCTAATAAAATACAAGATATAAAATAAAAACAAACTCAGACCGAGTACACATGTGTCTAGTTCCAAACATAGTTAATCTAGTCTATCAGTCAAGGCTACGTGGCCGCAGATTAGAGATCATAATAAAAGTTCTTTAATGGGCATCAGTTCCCAATGGGCGTCAGTTCCCGTAGAATCGTAATTGTGTGTGTATGGCAAGTGGCACAAATTCTAGAAATAAGAGACGTTTCTGCTGAGGGTGTTCCAGAAAACTATCTTGTCAAGTAAAGAAAGATTTATAAAATATTTTTAGAGTCAACGATTCACCAGCATATCGCTGACGTATTTTCCCCCCATGGTACAGGAAATAAAAGTTAGTACAGGTAGCAAGGAATTAGAGTCATTCAAGGAGATAGACGCTCACAAGGTAGAGATGACTTAGTTTTATATTATTAAAAGAATGTAAACAATATGATTTGTAAAATCAAACGAGGTTTATAAATTAAACACTCAGGTATTTATTATTCGAGAATCTTTTCAAACAAATTAAATATTTTATAAGTATACAAACGTTAAAAAAAGATATATTAATATTTTAATATAATTTAAAAGACTTCCGCTAAAACTCTGATATATTTTCAAAACAGGTACCAACTATTGGTCACACGCCTAGGCCCTAAGTCTGGGTGTGACAAGTTGGTATCAGAGCCATCGATCTTATCGAATTAGGTATTTAACTATACCCAGGCTTTGATCAGAAACAAGTTTATAATAAATTAATATCCAAGTAAGGATATCAAAGATATAATCATTGAATGATTAAAATTAATACGGATAAGATATAAACAAGTACGAATAAGATAGGAAAAACACACTCATATCCCTAATATAACCTCGTACAGATGTCCAATCATCAATCTAGCCAAGAATCAGTTCAACCTCAATCCGGTAAAGGGAAAGGCTATATGAAAACATCTTTTCTCTCAATTCCTATATCTAGCGATGAATGTTCATACCAAAAAACAATGGAGGAAGATTCAGATTCGATTGATACTAACATCCCACTTGCTCAGATTACTCCAAGTCAGAATGTGCGTAGGATCAAGTAGATCAAAGAAACCAATGATGCCAAAGGAAAAAGTGACTTATTCAATCCAGAAGAAAATCCTTAGGGACATGAATATTTTAACAATTCAAGATCTTTACTTTGCTCACGCTCAAAATGAACGTCTAAATATGGATTATAACTCCTAAGAAGAAATGTACAATATTAAAGATAATGCAACTCATTATGAATCAATGACACCAAATATTCGACAATAAATAGTTCTCATAGACTCCGAAACCAATAACTAGTTTTGCGAGCCAATAAAGTATGTGACCGGATCTCGGCATAAACTAATTTTTCACTTGAATAACTGGGTACAATTTATTATAATAAAATAGAAAGGTGAAAGCGAGCAGTAAAGCCAAGACAAACAATAATAGACAAACAATAATAATAAACAAATAAAATTGATGCGCATGAATCTACGGTAGACTTGAGTCTAAATAAAAGTGATGTAAGACATATAATCTGCATGAGTGGAACCCAATAAAATTGCAACCAATACTTAGTGTAGTCTCTTCTGGAAGCATGTCACATGAATAGATGATGAAAAATCATCTAAAAAGTGAATATACATTTATACACAAAAAGTTGAATCAAATTTCTACCAACATAAGACCCGTAAGAAGGATAAAATAAAGAAAAAAAAAGAAAAAAAATAACTTTTTAAAATTTCAATCTTATATATTCTATCCTAGTTAAAGCATATGTCCCAGAATTGCATATCATGACCTAGTTATAAGGTTATCATGATTCACTATACTATTATGGGTATATATCATCTAATCTATATCAATAGCTCAATTTAAAGAGAAACTTTAATTATTAAGTGTGAATGTGTAAGTAAATATTTATAATGCAATATTAGTAAAGTAAATAGTTAATTACAACTGGTCATTGTTATTAACCATTTACATTACTCATTGTATTTTGAATTATTATTTAACGTGACAACATTTGAAATACCACAAAATTTTGAAATACCACAAAATGTCCTTTTGTTTATTAGAACGCATCATAGAGTATACAAATAGAGACAAGTATATATATTGAAATCTTAAAACTTCTAAATAAAATCATCTAGTAGATTATAATGGTGTTTTTTTAAACACTATTCACTAATTGAATAATAAATTAACTTGTAAAAAAAAAATAGCTAAATACCACTTATAAGTTAGATCGTTCATGAAACTAAAGCAAGTAAATAAAGAAAGCTAAAGCTGAGTCGTCAATAAATTGGAAACCAATTAAGTGAATAGTATGAAGAAATGAGCTCATTTAAAAGAGTCAGTCGAAATGTTCTTTGTTAAATCTTATTGATTAATCCTCAATTAAAATACAACCATAATTACATACTCCAAATCGTATGTCTATAAAAAAAAATACACCGATCATAATTTGTATGAAACGAAATGAAACCAAATAAACTCATAAAATAAAATTGAGCAAAGCGTCCCAAAAAGGATTGATGACTAAATTCATTTTTGTAGTATATAAATTCCCTATCAAAAGATCAAATTCAAATAAATTGAAAAAAAACGGCGTCTATTGAAAATAATTTTTATACGATAAATCTAAATCAATAAAATTCAGAAAACAAATAATATATATATATATATATATATATATTATTAATCAATTTATTATCCTTTCGATAAAGAAATAGATCGTATAAAAGTTACTCTTTTAAAAACAAGTGACATAAAAAGGATATTGAAATAATTATAGGATAAAGAAGATATTGAATAAACAAAATCCAGAAGTTACGAGATGATATACATATATGACTATCTAGCATAGATGTCCTCTAAAGAGTATGTTACGAAACATTATTAGAAATAATATTATATACGTATGATGTATATTGACAATTACACTTGATATCATGTAATTGTTAATTTATAATTATACGTATATAGTAATAAAACCTGTTATGCCAGTAATAATAGTATGTATGAATCAACCCATGTAGTGTGTATGAATCAACCCATGTCTAGCCAGACATTCCAAACCAAGAAAGATTACTAATAGTCAAATTAAATATTATAAAATTTTATCCAAGATCACAACAAGATTTCCCTATATAAATACATATCAAAGATAGAGCATAGCTCTAAAAAATGATAAAAAAAAAATAAGTGACTTCTAAAAAAAATACATTTATATGTATAAATGAAAAAAAAAACAATTCATACATCAACTAGAAATAACAATTGATTGCTGAAATCATAGTAAGAAAATGATTTAACAAATAGAAACTTACAAAATAATTATATAAAAAAAGGGGTCTAATCAAATTCAGAATGGATAGCTGAATAATCATCAGGAGAACTCTCGTTCTAAAGAAATAAATATAAATAATCTAGAATCAATTGTAAGTTATACTTGAACATCCGAATACAAATAGTTTATGAGTAAATTGTACGTAAGTTATAAACAAGTTATCTATAAAAGAACTTAAATATTCAAAGAATAAATGATAATACATGTGAAGAATAAGTAGTGATAGAATAATTATAAAAGATAAGCAAAGGCA
>NW_027503375.1:0-33378 GCF_021521415.1 Bidens hawaiensis
GTGAACTTGATAAGGGGTTGATCCGTGGTTTGTTCGGTCGAATGTTTTATGCTGGCGAACTTGACAAGTCCATGTATAACAAGGCAAACTTATGCCCCGCGTATAAGTAATTATTGCACGTCCTCATTCATTTCCTTGGTGGAGAAAAGGTGGATTTGACGAGTGCCGGATTATGCCTCAATCGACATTGTCGCGTTGATATTGAACAAACCGTTCAATTTATCCGAGGTGATCTTCTATCATCTTAAGGAAAATTGTTTAGTCAAGCATCGACGAAACAAATTCCTTATGTATCCACGGTTTATCCGGTTGATCATTCAAGATGCGATTCCTGATATGGAGATTGATGAAACGCTTCGCAACGACGTGCTGAAGCTTGATCATATAACTGCTGACATGATGTGGAGAATGAATTTGTATCGTCAGGAAACGTCGAGGACCAAACGCTTTGATTGGTCACATTTAAAATCCGGCATATGTCTGTCCTTCTAATGATCGTTGGATCCACGATGATTCTGATTCCGAACGTGAAGAGGGTCCATGTGGGAACGAAGAAGGTGATGATGGAGATGATGGTGGAAATGGTAGAGATGGTGGTCAAGGTGTTGACCAACAACATGTTGAGGTTGTGTTGGCAAGTTCATCTGTTGCACCACATAAACGGAAGGGCAATGAGCTTTCTTATGACGAACCGCCCAAACGTCATCTTCGACATGGATCTGGAGTTGAAATAAGTTCTCCTGAACCTAGGTCATCTGATATTCAAAGCCCGTCGGTGCTGCTTACTACTAGCACCCCAGAATTCACATTGACGACAACTCTGACATCTTATCCAAGGCTTGGTATGATTCCTCAATCCGTTTTATCTGCATTACCAAGGCCTACTGCTGCTACATCGGTGGTTCCTCCAACACCGACCATGATGCCGACACATCCTATGGACATATCGTTCATGAGGATTAGTCGTCCTCAAGGTCCTGTGCAGCCGACACCTTCATCTTTCCATGCTATGCCCCTGGAAAATCGAATGAACATGCTATTGAGTTTGATTCACCTTTTTGAGAATCAAATGGCGACCTATCGTCAAGCTCACGAGCAAATTTTAATCAATCAGAGGCGTTTGATGGGATTTGTCTCGTACTGTTAAAAGGAGACAAAGGAGCCGCGTGAGGTTGTCACGCCTCATGGGGTGAAAATAAAGAAACATGAGGATCTAATTCTTCAGCTTACGTGCAAGGACGATCAACTTAAGAAGCTGAAAAATGGTGACGATGATTCTGATGCCTTGGGTGCTGGAGGAAATGAGCCGAAACAAACTCACGGCTCATCCTTTGGTGCTGGTACGAGTAGCGGTGTAGGCGGTGATAAACAATTGGTGGTTTATTATGACTCGACTAACGCTCAACCAATTGAGGCGGTCAAATCCAACACCATCCTGTTCATAGATGACAAGAAAGGCATCGTGATGAGTTCTGCCAACCTTGACGATATTGAAGAAGGGCAGTTTGTCGATCAGTCCTTGACACGTCAACATATTGCTTTATTGTTGGGACTGAACGACAAAGAACTCGATGTGGTGGAAGCTGAGGATGATATGGAGGTGATCAACGATGAAGAAGTCTTACATGATCCAACGATTCCTGAGATGAACACGTAGTTTATTTATGAAGATGAAGAGATCGAAATAGAAGATGTGACAACAGAGGAATACCCCGATCTTTATCAACGATCCAATGTTGATGAGGGTATTCCTACCTTCAATGAAGAAAATGTAAAAGTTGCTGAAGATCATCGGGAAAAGGTCTCAAAGGGCAAGGGCAAGAAGTTTGATTGGAATCCTGATCCGTCGGTTGCTGATATTCAGGGTCGGTTGGCGTATCGGATCAAGCGAGCTCGTAAGATTATTGAAGTGTATAGGTACGTGAATGAAGAGCAGAAGCAGGATGCGATCGCACGCGTTAAAGCCAATCAAAAGACAACTTTTAAAGCCGTGTTACTGTTAAAGGCGATATCGTTTCCTGGCTTAACGATTCTGAACTTAAGGTCTGTATAATCAAATGGGAGAACGGTGTTCAGTACTATCAGAAAATCACTGACGTTCTCTCATTACCGCGATGGGATGTTCGTACCCTCGCGAGCCGACCTTTCATCAACCGCGTTGGAAATAGTCAAGCAGAATGGTTTCACCAACATTTACTTTTCGAGGTAAACCGCGGGTTTAAGTTCTTTAAGCCGCAGATTCCGATCCGTAAGCGTATTGATGAGATTGATCCATGTACGGGATGGAGGAAGCTCGTGCTAAAGGTAAAACCACCAACAACGATGAAGTATGTACCGGTGAAGACTTTCCCGCAAGGTCTTCACCTAACGTTCAACTGTTGGTACTACGACAATCGTACTTAACATACTCTTAATACACATATCTAATAACTAATATATATATATATATATATATATATATATAGCTGATTAATATTATATCATGAACTAGATCCGATTAAGGTATTCGATCTAATTCTGGTAATCAGTATCGTTTAGATCTTTAAAGGTAATTACACAATACGTCATCATCATCATCATCAACTGAGTCTAAAAACATACCCTTAACCAAGATCAAAGAAATCACTTTGGTGTTGTTTGTTTCTATATAGATAAAATGTCTACAAACTGCGGACTACATCTGCAAACATCTGTAGAAGAAGAGGTGGATCAAACCACTGCAGTTTGTTGTTAGAGTATAAATGTTAATGCTAGGTCTAGTGGGCTAAATGTGTCATGTTTATTGTATAATGGGATAAAAATTTCATTATTAGAAAGTTTGTAGTGTGGCGTATAAGCCTAAGAGGCGTATAAGCATATACGCTGACCACGGCTTATACGTGAACACTGTAGCAGTATATATAGCTTTCATGTTTATCATTTTGCAAGAGTTTTTGCAATAGTTCTGATTTGTACTCAAAGTGTTATATCAATATATCAGCGCTTACCAGTGAATGTGTTGTCAATCCTTTACAACATTATTCCCCGATATTGTTTAGTATATCAAATAACTAGTTAATTGATCCGAATCATAACATATTACACGCAAATAATGTCATGCATGATCTGGATCATGCATTTTCAAGTGGTATTAGAGAATGAGGCTCATATTCACTACTGATTACAACGCATTATGAGGTTAATTGTTGAAGATTTGAAGATTCAAAGTCAACTCCATTACGATCACATTTTCTTCTATTACTCTCTTGTTTATGGATCATTTTTCAATTCGTTTGGTCATGATGATCGTTGATACCTAATAATCGTTTCGGCAAGAGTGAACTGGTTAATTCAAGCTAAAGTTCAAGTTTTTTATTTTAAAAGTTGAACAGTTTGAACGGCGTATAAGTCTTCTGGTTCATGTATAAAATGTTATACGTCTGTATAAGCTGATATACAGAGTATAAGCTTTAGCCGTATAAGTTGTGATCGTATAAGAGGGACATACGCTTTTAACTTGGATATACAATGGTTTTTGTCCGTATAAGAAGGTATATGTGTGTAAGGTGTTATACGGATAAAAGTTATACGTGTGTAAGGGGTTATATAGATAAAAAAGGGTTATACGCTGGGTTTAGAGGTTATACATTAGCAAGGTTATACGTGTGTTTGAAAATATGGAGGATTTAAATGCGTTTGTTACACATGCGTTACCAATCATTCAGATGGGCAGATAAGTTTGAAACTTATGTACAATCTGTGAACTATGACACTTGGGAAATTGTTGAAGTTGAATACATCATTCCGAGGAATGAAAATGGCACAAGTCATAGATTATCTCAAATACCTGAGGCTGACAAAGCTAGGTTTATTCGTGAGAAAAAGATAATGAATTTGTTTTAACAATCAATCAAATATGAGATCTTACAATTAATGCAACACAATGGGTCATGTCACTCAATATGGGAGGCTTTACTGAATATAGATAGAGGGAATCCCAATATGAGAAATTTAAAGATGACACTATTAAAGAAAGAGTTTTTTATTTTCACAATGGTCAAAGGTGAATCGATGGCTCAATTAATTGAAAGATATTGTCATCTTGTGAATGAGATGAAAAGGTTGGAATTGATAAATAAGAGTATGAATACATTGATAAACTGGCAGATTCTTTATCTGACGACTGGGAAACATTCATAATGATTCAACAATCAAACCCGATCAATTATGCAAGATTGACCTTGGCCCGATTCATTGAGAAACTGGAAGCTCATGAACTTGAGATTTGTAAGAAACAGAAAATGAAGAATCCATGAGTAACTCAAGACATTGGTTTATATTTTAATTCATCACAATTGGTGATTGCCCCAAGCCAGAAGATTCAAACTGCTTATGTTACAAATAGTAGTATTGGTGGAAATTCTCAATCGAGTCAATTGTCCAACATACCTCATTTTACAAGCTCTTATGTTGGAACTAATACCATAACTTCTTCTATTCCTGATCAATCACCAAAGCCAACTAGTCCACCATCTGATTTTGTTCAATGCAATATTGCGGTTAATATCAAAAACAACAATGGACTAGCAGTTGAAAACTTTCAAGAACACATGGCTTTCTTAGGATCCGTCCTGGAGTCGTATGAGTGTTTGATCGCTGGGCGTATCGGTAATTATAACATGACAAAAGAAGATTATGATTAAATTGACCCCGAGGAGATGAAAATGCTTAACATTCGTTGGTGTATGAAAAGTGTGGTGAGGAGAGCTCAAAGATTTAGAGAGATCACTGGTAAGAATTGTCTTGATGGGACAACTGCTAAACTAGGATTTGGTAAGTCAAAGGTCCGATGTTTTCATTGCAAAGAGAAGGGTCATTTCAAGAGAGAGTGTACAAATCTGGAAGTTGGAGATTTTAGTCCTAATCCATTTGGTCGAGACTCCAACCGACAAGCAATATATCATTAAAGTTCACCTACACAAGCTGAGGCATCAAAGAAACCTGAAGCTTCGTCCTCAAAGGCATGGCATGCTCAACTGGATGAAGGTTTTAACTTGAATTTTCTTGTTCATAAAGCTAATGTGGCAGAAGTATTTGGTGAAAGGTCAAAAGTTAAAGAACAAGAAAACAAGAATGATGCAGAAAATGATGATGTTGCTGAAAGAATGCGTGATGATGAAGAAAAGATCTCTATTGCTACCGAGGATTCTCCTAAAAGTTTTGAATCGATTCCTAATGAATTATTTAAGTCATTTTTGCCACCTGATGTGTTTTAGAGTTTTTGCAATAGTTCTGATTTGTACTCAAAGTGTTATATCAATATATCAGTGCTTACAAGTGAATGTGTTGTCAATCCTTTACAATATTATTCCACAATAATGTTTAGTATAGCAAAAAACTATTTAATCGATCCGAATCATAACGTATTACATGTAAATGATGTCATGCATGATCTGGATCATGTGTTTTCAAGTGGTATCATAACCTATTGTTGAACGCGAAAGGTTAAGACCTTATACGGCGTATAAGTCATTATGACTTATACGACGTATAAGCTTTATAACCTTATATGTGAATCTTTACTTTTAGACTCATATGTATAAAAGAACTTACACATGGGATGTACTTATGCGTTGAACTGAACTTATCCGTCTATAGAGACTTATACGCCTATACAGACTTATCTGTTTGTTCTTTGATGTGCTTGACCTTATACGTGAATATAGACTTATACGTTGTAATATCATATACGTGTATTAAGGACTTATACATGCCTACATTAATTTTTTTTAAAAAAAATTGTTATAAAACTTATTAACATGTAATTTGGTTTGTTTGATTGTGTATGTGCAGATGGTGAAAATAAAAGATTTTGATGTGAATCATAATATGTGTTCGTTTCTAGACGGATCAGATGACAAGATGGAACCATTTTTAGTTATTTTGCCGTTATTTGAAAAATCGAGAATCTTTAAAGCGATCACTTCTAATACCGTGATAATCAAGGAGCTGGTTGCTGAATTCTTGAAAACGCAAAGCTAGGCGGAGAATGTATAAAGTCGAGGGTCAAAAACAAGGAGATTATAATTTCTGAGCAAGTCTTAAGGGATGTTTTGGAATTAGGTGATGAATCTACCGATCCTACTTCGTTGGATGAACTAATGGTGAAGGGTTGTTTGCTAAAAATGGGATACGAGAATGATTTGAACAGAGGTTTCTTGAAGACTGGGTTGTCAAGACCTTATACGTTATTGGTACATGTGATAATACATTGTTTTGGGAACAAGAAGGGTGGTTATGAAGAAATTCTGGATTACCAAATGTGCATGATGACTGCTTTGTGCGTATACTTATAATATAACTTTTCTAAAGTTATATTCGAGCACATGAAACTATATTTTGATAACACATGGCTAATGTATCCGAGGTTTATTCAACTGATTATTAATCATTAATTTCATGATATTGATAAGATAGGGGAGGAGATGAAGCTAGCTCACATGTCTGTTACTGGGTGTGCTAAGCTAAAGTCTTACTAGAAAAAAGAACGAGAAACAAATTCCTATGTTCAGAGCTTTATTTGGGCATTTACTGAATCCTGATTATGTTGCTCAGTCGAATAATCAGTGGAGAAAAATTGATAGTGATTCTGTACAGGAGAATGAGAATGAGAGGATGCAGAGTTATGTTTATTTGGGTGGTAAATGGTTTGTGAAAGCTGAAGATGCTGAAGCTGAAGTTTCACAAATATTAAAAAGAAACGTAAGCGTGTTGTTAAGACTGAGGTTGTTACACCTCCTGCTCCTATTCCAAATCCTATTGGTGCTCAACAACAACCTGTTGTTGATGATCAATTAGTTGATGATGAAGAAACAAAATCTGATAGTGAGATTCCAAAGAAAGTCTTAGCTGATCCTCGAGCTATGCATGATATTCGTCAGAAATGTAGATCAAAGAAAACGTTTGATGATGACGATGAAACATACGTTCCAGAAACAAGTCAACCAAAGAAGAAAAGAATTAAGCATATGGTGAAAATATCAGTAATTGATAAATGTTTGGTTGATGAGCCTGATGACATTGAAGTTGTTCAAGGAACATCAGTTGCTAAAACTCCAGAGGTGGTTAAAGCACCTGAAGCTGATAAAACACATGATTTTGAAGTAAACTTAAATGATGCGAATGATCATTTGTTGAAGACACCAACAACCAAAAAGTATACACATTAGGTTGATGCTTTTGTGCATCTAGAAACACCAAAAGTTTATCCGAAAGTTTCTCAACAATCATTTACTAATGTTTATCTGCAAATAGATTGTCCTTCAAAAGAAGAGGTTGATTCGCTAAAAGAAAAGGTTGCAAGTCAAGAAGTGAAGATAACAAGTCTTGTTGATGAGATTGATTGTTTACAAGCTGATAACGTTGAAATAAAGAAGAGGTTGGATGAAAGTGAGCGTAAAAGGAAATTATCTGATGATTTACTTGTTAAACACATGAAATACTTTGTTATCATCGAGCAGAAATTCGGTATTCATTTTAACTCCGAAGTTGACAGAGCTGAAGCTGATAACACCATGTTTGAAAGGGTATATGGTGGTGATATTGGTGTAGCCGAGGCATCTTTTCGTGGGGAGTATGATTTGGAAAAAGCTGTTGATAAAGGAAAGTCTAAAATCAAAGAGCCTATTATTGTTGATGATGTGGTTAAAGATTCTGTGCAAGCTAATGAATCTAGTCATGTTACTAAATTTGTTAATGAGCCAGTGATGAGTAATGATCCAGTAGTTGTTGAATCTTTTGTTCCTATTATTGAACAATCAGATGTAAAGGTTTTTGAGGGGGAAGAAGAAGATAAAGAATATGAGGAGATGTTAGACTTTGGTGATTCTGATAATGATGATTTTGATGACTTAGATGATGATGATACACCGCAAGGTGGTGCTGGTGCGATTGCTGGTAAGTCTGAAAAGAAATTTGATTTTGTTGGTGGTGATGTTCAACAAGATGGTCCATAACAGGAATCAGAATCTAAAGGTCAAATCTTTGGAGGAATTAGAAGACTTGATTACTTCTAACTTCTGTGTTTCTAATATGGTGGATGCTTTGGAAAAGGGGGAGATTTCAATAGATTAATCTGTTTTGGCAAAGATGTTGGAAGTTTCTATGGATGACTTGACGTTTGATTTTGAAAAAGATATTCCTGAACCAGATATTGATGCTGATTGGTTGAATACTGATGTAGAGTTTATGGTAAAAGAGGCTAAACGTGGTTTCGAGAAATGGACACCTCAGTTGCCTAAGGTGTTCAAATCAAAAAATCGTAAGAATCCTGAAGGGGAATTGATAAGAACTTTGAGATATACATGGCCAGATTCACTTCGCATTATACCGTTGTACCCAATGGAACAAGATTTTCATCCTTACTTCCTTTGTTGGTATTATTTGACGTTGACTGGTGAAGCGAGCATATATTTGGATCGTGGGAATGAAAATTACGATGTGATTAGAGTGCATGATCCAATGTGGTTGATAAACTGTTCTTTCAAAGATATTGAGACACTTCATGTAAACAAGATACAATGTAATGATGAGAAAGTAAAGACACAAGCCAACCAGTTTCAAAAGGTTGTGGACTTAATTATGCTTTGATAAGAAAATACATTATGGTAGAGCATGTGAAACTAATTGGAGGGCTGTTAGTGAAGAGCAAGAGAAACCTGAAGCTGATTTGGAAGATATCTTAAAGATTGAGTTATGGAGGCGTCATGGAATAGATTTCAATATAAAGACATGGGTGTGTCTAGGCCTACATCTCAACAAGGATCTACTAATCCGTCGTTTGATGAAGCATGGAAGGAGTATCGAAAAAGAGTTTTGGTATGGATTAAAGACCTAGCAATATCCAAGGGGGAGTTTGTTAGAGCATTAATGTCTAATGCTAGGTCTAGTGGGCTAAATGTGTCATGTGTATTGTATAAGGGGCTAAAAATGTCATTATTAGAAAGTTTGTAATGTTGCGTATAAGCCTTAGAGGTGTATAAGCTTATACGATCATATAAGCTTATACGTTAACCAAAGCTTATACGTGAACACTGTAGCAATATATATAGCTTTCATGCTTATCATTTTGCAAGAGTTTTTGCAATAGTTCTGATATGTACTCAAAGTGTTATATCAATATACCAATGTTTACAAGTGAATATGTTGTCAATCCTTTACAATATTATTCCGCGATATTGTTTAGTATATCAAATAACTAGTTAATCGATATAAATCATAACGTATTACACGTAAATGATGTCATGAATAATCTGGATCATGTGTTTTCATTTGCAAAAAGAAATTGTTTGCTTTTTAACGTCTGCAAGCTGATAAACTAAACTAAAATCTAAACAATTTTCCAAGTGCTCAGTTCATAAACAACATTTCAAGTGCTCAATTCAAACCTAAACAAACATAAATAATTTTCCAAGACATAAATCAAGTGTTCAATTCAAACCTAAAATATTCAAACCAAGTGCTAAATTCGAACCTAACACTAATCACAAAACATAACATAGTCAGTTACATTACATGTGGATGGAGATTTGTCGGTGGATGTGGCTTAGAGGAGGTGGTGCGATGGCAGCTGCGACAGTTAGGGTGGAGGAGAGTATGATGGTGACATGAAAAGGGAAAGAAGAAATGTGATGTTTTTTTTTAATTTATTTTGCAAGCATTAGAGTTTAAACCTTTTAGAGGTTAGAAGACTATAGTTTATGTCTTCTAGGATAAGAGGACACACATATTCTTTTTAATGAAATGTCTTCCCAAAAAAACAAACACACTGCAAATCTAAACGTTTGCGCGTGGTTTATACGATGCAGACAAAATAGGTTAAGAAAACCTTTTATGAGAAAACAAATACTGTGTTACATGATCCATACATGAGAGAACAAAAACATGGGATCTACTATAGGTTTCAAAACCATCAGGGTCTTATGCATTACACTTTTAGGTGTAAAAAACCTATTGACATATTGTGGTCCTACAAGGGAACCACTATTTAACGTTATAGTAGATGTGATTATGCCCATCTTAAATATATATAAATGAAACATTTAAAAGCTATATGGTTTTTACTAATCTCATCTAAAGTCATCATATTATTTTATTTGTAAATGAAAGTTTTTCATGCATTTGACCCAAATTCGTGGGTATGAGTCTTATCAAACCCAGATAGCCTTTAAACGGCTTATAACATCTCGTGATATTAAAAATTAATCTTAATAAATATTTGATATGACAATCCTATAAAATAGAGTTATACAAAAATTAATGTCTGATTTAAAAAATAAGATATTATTTATTATTTAAAACAATTTATAGTAAAAAAAGTGGGTTACGAGTCTCACCAAACCCAAAAATATTCCATTTATTTGTGAAACATTTTAATTATCAAACCTTAAATATATAATTATTTACTAATTTTCTCACAATAAACAAAATAAAAGTTAAAAATATATATTTTTATATATATTGAAAACGTAAAATATAAAACAACACTCGTAACACAAGGGTTAAAAGCAACGGTTAAAAGCTAGTAATAAAGCGATGCATTCATATAAATATCTTGTAAACGTGCAATAGATCATTCATTCGTATACGTTAATAGAAAGACCCCAACTTTATGTTATATTCACTCACTTTCCAATTTCGTTATCATTATCACAATCCTACTCCCACCTACTCACCTAGATTATCGGATAAAGCAGACAGGACCGGCTGCGAAAAGACGAAAAAAAACAGGCTAAAGGCGAACTTTTTTTGGGCCTAATGTAAAAGAAACATTTTGTTGGATTTAAACAATTTAATTATAAATGGGCTTATTTGATTATGATTTAAGTTGTGTAAAAATATTTTGTATAAAAATAAGCTTAAAATTGTCTCAAATAAGACCGAATACCACTACATTTTGGTTAGATGTCATACCCCTTTACCATTAGACCAAGCAAGTGGTTATGTAATTGTGTTGAAACATTGATTACACACATGTTTTTAATAAAAATACATATAATATTTTTTTTAAAACAAAATTTGGAACCTAGCGGGGTGTCGGGCCTGTGGTCGTCGACTACCCTGCCATGCCTCAAAGACGGCCCTGAAAGCAGATATCACCATATACTATTAGCCGGAGATATTTCTTTAACAATGTACAATAAAAAAAGACACATTAAAATTGTACTGAAAAAAAAAGATATTCATCTATTATTACACGGCAACATAATACTTACATAATTGCACTGATTCATCAAAATTTACACAAGAAATCAAAGAAAGGGTACCCATATTTTCCAAACCTTTACATCACAATCCAAACTCCCACTATAAACGAGATAAGAAGTACCACCAGACTCATCTGAACCACAGGCGTCCACAGCACCAGCCAAACACTTGATTGGACCATTATGCCCTTCCAGAATACACACACGGCTATATTTCATTCCACTTATACCCCTCCAAACCCTAACTGTCTTATCCGTTGACCCACTAACCACCAAATCTCCCACCACCACAATACTCAAAATCCCCTTGCTATGCCCTCTTAGAGCTCCGGCCACCACCATATGCCGCCCATCGTTCCCGTTCTTCCACACGAGTATCGACCGATCGCAAGCACCCGAATACAAAACCGACCCATCCCTGCTTAAAGCCAATGCATTCACCGCTGATTTATGTTTCTCCAGTACGTCTATTAGTGCATGTTTATTCTCTCCGGCCAGTTTTCTCCACACTTTGATTTTCCTGTCAGAGGATCCGGTGTACACGTACCCGTCTTCAGACACAACGATGGCGTTGATAGCGTCATCATGCGCGTCACAAACGGACTCCAAACACTTGAAATCCGACGTCCGCCACACCTTAAACGTCCTGTCCCATGAACCGGAGTAAAGAAAAGCACCGTCGTGAGACACCGCCAGCGCCACCACGGCGTCCGTGTGATTCACCCGCTTATTTCGGCTGGTCTTTATATTGTTTTTCGATAAAAACATCTTCGTGAGCCGATCGTTAAGCGTCGGCAACGTCGCGAGATATGTCGACGTTGTCATTTTCCAATTATTATTATTATTATCATTACTATTACTGTTGCTACCGCTATTGCTATTACTATTACTGTTACTATTATCAGCTTCGTGACATATTTTCCAAACGCAAATTTTGTGATCCTGGTGACCGGTGAACAACCTGTCACCGGAAACCACCACTGAGTTCACCGGGCTGTCTCCGAAGGCCACCAGGTTTTTGGAGGAGTCTCGAGGCCAGAACCGGACTTGGTGGTCGGAGGAGGCCGAGAGGAGGTGGTTTCCGGTGAGAGTAAGAGAGGTTATAGAGGACGTGTGTGCCTTCAAGGTGGTGAGATACTGGTGTCTTTGGAATGGTTGTTTCGATGATGTTAAGGAAGAAACTGATGATAAACTGTGTTCGGAAGAGATACAGTCGGATTCGGGTACGATTTCTTGATCGTTAGACCACTGGCGATGATGATGTTGAAGAATACCCATTTTGGTGGATTGGATTGGATTGGAGTTGTGAGTATGAGTATGAGTATGAGTATGAATATTGAATAGCATGGACTTAGGGTTTATATATGGCGTCTGGCGTAGATTGGTGAATCTACTTGGTGAGACCCATAAAGAGATGTACTTGTTGCAACTTGGCGTACTAGTTGCATATTTTGTGTCTTCTTTCCCGTATATTAGGACTGCCAATTTAATAGTCAAGTCCAGCAACTATGTGTAGAATAATAATATTTGAACATTTAAAAGGTCTTTGTGGAGTTGAGTTACGTTGAAGAGATTTTAAAAATGGTTGACTGTAACTAAAGAATTGAAACTTTGCTATCGTATCAAGAAAGTTGAGAGTAAAAGTCTCATATAATATATGGTTACCTCATTATATATCCCTACAAATTGTTACTTGTCTCCACATGTTATTTGTACCCTTCACAGCTTGTCTCACGTCTTTAATGGACTGATGGCCTATCTATCTATACCCACCATTATCGACATAATCAAAGACTAATTAGTCACCACGTTGAGACCGCCACTCTTGTCTCGTCCATTGAAGTCTTTTACATAACACGATCCTTTGTTATCCATTTAAGCTTCAATTTTATGAAAATAATTCATTCATACAATACATATACAACGAAATTTATTCCTAGAATTTTATACTTAGTCGTCTTTTCAGATTTATGCTTAGTAATATAAATATAGAAATTTTCAATGTTAAATTTGATAATGAAATTATTGTTAAAAGTTAATTAATCCTCATGTTCTTTTTTTAAACAGAATTTGTTTCGCAAGTTTTTGATAATCTGATAGTAGCTAATATAAAAAAAAACATTGGAATTATGTATTACATTTTTCATTAGTATTTTTACTTCATGGCTATCTAGTTATGATACCTTATAATAATTAAAAATTTGAAATATCTAATTATAAAATGCAAAAACCTTTTCATAAAGAGTTAGTACCATGACAACAGGGGTGCTACTTGACCCAAATCAAATGATTCAATTTCAAAAGGCCTTCTTTAATCATAGAGTCTTGTGATGTATAGATTTCTTGAATTAAAAAATGTGTTTACTTGAACCGGTCCTTGATATATATAAAATTTAGTATACAAGTACGTAATTGTTAATTTTTTTTGGCATACCTATATCAATATCTATATATACACTTTCTAATAAAAAAAAAACAATTTTTGACATCACATTCCCACATGCACTCTTAGCAATTTTTAGCCCATTTTGAAAATATGGTTTATCGGGTCACCGCGCGAGTTATAACCCGACCCGTTTCACATCCATTCAGTTTCATATAGATTCTTATCTAACCCTGTTTTGTCAAATCCTGACATTCCTTCGTCGCTGACTCCTCAAGGTGATTATCTTCAACCATCGCCTCCATCAGATCTGATAACCTTCCATCCTCTTTTGCGTACTTGCAATCGTGGTTCATATATATTTTTGTAACACCTCGGATTTAAACGGAATACGCCCAGGTGCATTGTACAAATCACTTATAATCTTGTAATTAATAATGACATTATATTTCTTTTATTCCATAATTTCACAAGTACACAACTAGTTTGATAATGAGACAAACAACATTACATCTAAATGAAACAAATATTATTCTATAAAATAATCCTAAGGTATAACTAATTTTCTTGTCATAGCACTTCATCGTATCAACCTGCAACATATTTAAAATAATATATTTTGTCATTAACACAAGTTGGTGAGTTTTCATAAGTTTTTGTGTATATAAATATATATAAAATGCGCGGTTCAACGATCGTCATACAATAAATATTCAAACATAATGTAAATGAAAGAAAGTAGTGTCGTCCTCCCGTTCCTTTAGCCGAAGTTGTAGTAATAGGAGAAATGAGAACCACTAAGCATAACAAGTTTTACAAACTTGTTTCTGAAGCAGATGAAGCTTTAGGATCTCGCTACTTTTGGTCCTTAAATGTTATATTCAAAGCACCAATACGTTGTTACTTAACATTAAAGCACGGGCAGTAGCTAGCCATCTAAGGTGTCTTTGGCCGACCAAGGTTCTAGTTTCATCACAAGCAAAAGACAAATACTTGATCACATTTAATAGTACAAGACGCATCTGCCTTGAGGGCATCGTTCTCCTCTTTAAACTTTCAACAACAGAGGAAGCGTCAAAGCTAGAATTTTCTTACTTAACCGCTTCGATGTCTATAAGAATCTTCCTTTATCGTAATACCTTGAGCTCTATGAACCATGGATAAGTATGAAAATTCAGAAGCGCTCATATCTCAAACGAATTGATAATTTAAATAGGGGGGGCATTATATACAAACATCCTAGCTGCAACCAGATCGGTTATGGTATCTCGACTCAAGATAGACTAGTTAGGAAAAAAATATTATGAGTACTAGAGATTTTGCTAACAGTAGGATCTAAACCATGAAGGCTCAAAAGAGACTCAATCTCCAACCTTTTCATCCAATATCTCTATATCACAGAATATCCCGCATGGACAGAAACTGGTAATTGTAAAAACACCAGCATAATTATTGATATAAAATATAAAATGA
Source organism: Bidens hawaiensis (assembly GCF_021521415.1). Taxonomy (NCBI): domain Eukaryota; kingdom Viridiplantae; phylum Streptophyta; class Magnoliopsida; order Asterales; family Asteraceae; genus Bidens; species Bidens hawaiensis. The sequence continues at coordinate 15,100 of NW_027503375.1, forward strand.
ATAATCGATAAAAGGTAATGGAGTTACTATATTTATATGCGGTAGAGTCGGTACCAATGTAGAAGCGGGTGACTAAGAGTAGTAAAGCCCAAAATGGGGGAGGCAGAGCTGAAGAACGGGTAGAAAATTTCGAAATGGTGTACCCTGGGAAGCAAATGTAGTAAAACCTTGTTTAGGAGCAGGAGAAGCAAACAATACCCAAGATCAAAGAAATTACTTACGTGTTGTTTATTTTTTCAGAGGTAAAATGCATTCCTTTGTCGGCGACTCCTCAAGGCGTTTATCTTCAACCATCGCCTCTATCGAATATGATAACATTCCATCCTCTTTTGCGTACTTGAAATTGTGGTTCGTATATATTCTGTAACACCCCGGATTTAAGCGGAATACACCCAGGTGCATTGTACAAATCATTCATAAGCTCGTAATTAATAGTGGCATTATATTTATTTTATTTCATAATTTCACAAGTACACAACTAGTTTGATAATGAGACAAACAACATTACATCTAAATGAAAAAAATATTATTCTTTGAAATAATCCTAAGATATAACTAATTTTCTTGTCATGGCACTTCATTGTATCAACTTGCAACACATTTAAAATAATATATTTTGTCAACAACACATGTTGGTGAGTTTTCATAAGTTTTTGCATATACAAATATATATAAAATGCGCGATTCAACGATCGCCATACAATAAATATTCAACATAATGTAAATGAAAGCAAGTAGCATCGTCCTCCCGTTCCTTTAGCCGAAGTTGTAATAATAGGGGAAATAAGAACCACTAAGCATAAAAAAATGAAGTTGCAAGCGTTAAGTGACGCAGACACGTCCCATCGGACCCTCCCACTATGTGTATGTGTTTGCGTTTGTGTAACATCCACTATAAAAACAATAAACACGTTGCACATAATTCATGTATAATCATAAACAATACTTATGAATAATATTAACACGAACTATAAATGTGAATCGATTTGTAAACAAGTGCATAACTACCGACATAAAAGTCGTGACATACTACACCCCAAAATTTTAAAAGCGTTAAAAAAGGGTTATGAAAAACTCACTTGTTAAGTAAGCTAGTCGAGAGAGAAAAATTCCTTTAAGCGAGTGAATAGACAAAGTTCTGTTCAACGAGCGACCCTATATAAATAAATAGATAGGCTTAAAGAGAAGTTGCGTAAAGAAAATAGTTTGGCAAGCACGTTCGGTTTATGACAAAACAATCTACAAAGAAAAAATATTTTGGGTTTATTAAAAAGGTTTATTTTGGTTATTTAATTTGTCAAGTTAATTTAATTTAGTATTAGAAAAAAACGGGTTATAGTAATTATTAGTTAATTGAGGTGAGTCCAGTTTGTTCCAACCAAACAATTAATTAAGAAAACTAGTTTCACGAGTGGTTATTTTTTTTGGTTGGACACAAACCTGGTTTTTGAGTAGGGTTTGTGTCTAACATTATTCGAAAAATATGAAAGAAAATTAAAGTTGAACATAAAATTCATAAACCGAACATAAGTGAGCAGATTACGAAGAATGACACGTCTCCATGAATGTCGTTTGTGTTGTCATTATGGAAACAAACATTATGTGTAATGACAAGAAGTAAACATTACCCTGGGATTGAATCACAAAAGAGAAAAAAATAAATAATTCTTGAGCAGTTGACATTTGAAAGTTAAACTTGAGACTTGAGAGGAATTGACAGTTTGGATGATTTTGAGTGTAAATTGATGGAACAAATAAATTGAAAAGAATGAGTGAACTTTATATATATCACAACCCGACTTAGGGCCTAGGCATGTGACCCATAGTCGGAACCTGCTTTGTAAATATATAAGAGTTCTGGGTTATATCAGCGGAAGTCTTTGTTTTATGATAAAATATTAATATATTTAGAAAAGCTTCTTGGATATTATATATCCTAGTGTTTGATATATATACCTCATTTAAATATTGTTTGCAATATTTTAATAATAAAAAACTGAGCCATCTCTACCTTGCGCTCATCTATCTCCATGGATGACTATAAATCCTTGCTACCTGTGCTAATCTGTTTCTCTGAAATGTGGGGGAAAAATACGTAAGTGATATGCTGGTGAATCGTTGAATCTAAAAACATATAATAGATCTTTAGCTGACTGATAAGATAGTTTCTTGAACAATCTCAGCAAAAACGTCTCTTATTTTAGGGATTTGTAGCACTTGCCTTACACACACAATTTCGGTTCTTCGTGAACTGACGCCCATTGGAGAACTTTTATTATGATCTCTAGATTGCGGCCACGTAGCATTGATTAATAGACTAGACAGATTATGTTTGGATCAAAACACATGTATACTCGGTCTGAGTTGCTATTATTCTCTATCTTGTAAATTAGGTATCATGTAATCTCTTAAATCTTTTATGTTAGAGATCACGTAATCTCATATAAATATTTGACCAACTTTGTTAAGATATACAACCTGTTTATCTTGACTGATTTAAAAAGGTTTAACGTATTCACCTGTGATTGTCTGTTCTGAATGATGTGGTGATCTTGTTTGAAAACCTTTATGAATGAATGATGCTTAACCTATAATAAAATAGGTTTATATAAATACCCGGATCGTCTCTTGATCCGGCTACAGACCTTTAGTCCGGTTTTGATAGATTTAACCCTTGATTGATCATTTGTTTGTATAAAATATTCAGACGTAAACTCTTTTCGTTTATTTCCTAATCATATGTTAAGTTTATTTTTCATGAGGAAACATCTATAATAGGTTTATTCTTCAAGATGAAACTTCATTTGTCTATAACCTTTGTATATAAAATCTTATGTTTCTTAATTATAAGGAAACATTATTTCAACTATAATCTTTGTATTTATAAATCTGATCAGGGTCTAGGTCATACCCATGACTAGAGTCTAAGCCATGTTATAATAATATAATAAAATTTAATCGGGCAAGACCCCTACCTAGACTCCCATGCAACACTTCCGCATTCATGAGATACTCTTAATCAACTGTTTTGGCAAGTGTAACACCCCGTAACCGCAGCGGAAACGTAAACGGGATGCAACAGACACCTCTGATATCAACCACATTGTTTATAAAGAAAACTGAATGCATTAATATACTTCAAAATTACATTATCTCGTATTTCATTACCGTCTAGGTGATACACACATCATACAATACGATACATAATTCTATTTATTATAATGTATCCTAACATCCTGCACGCAAATCTTACACACATAAAGCACTTAGCACGTAAGCAATCACTTCATCTTAGTTGTACCTGAAAAGCATGTGAGAAAACGGGTCAACTACGAATAGTTGGTGAGTTTCACAATTTGAGTAAACCATGATAAATCCATATCAAAATATAATATTATTTGGGGACACTGTTAACCCAGTACCGTACTCATTCCGGGGGCAATGTTAACCCAGAAACACGATGTAATTATGCTGAGCCCACAAGTGAAACCTCTGACTATCCACACACAACCCCGTGGCGCATACTCCGCCCACGTACCTGCCCCAAACCGCTATGTCTAACATTACATAGCATATATAACAACAAAATAGACATGTGCAACTGGCTGGGAAACATCAGCAAATCCATGCCGGACCAGTTGGGTTTGTCAGACCAATAGTACTATCCACACTCTACCGGCTTTCAGTTAATCACTCGTGTTCCGGGGCCTTAGAATGTTAGCAACTCAGACAATTACCATCTTAGTACATTTCCGTACGATTCCCGTACAATAAAATATATATAAATCCACGCAAATCCATGCGTTCAGTATGTATTTAAACATTTCAGTAGTAACATGCTTCCGCCCCGAGAAAATATGTAAAAACAGTTCAGAAAAAGGGGCTCGTGAAACTCACCTTAGCACATGCAAGCAGGTAACAACAATCATTATCAGTTAACACGTCCAATCTGTAATATGATCCCTACGATCGTTACTATACACTCATTATTAATATAACTTTAACTGTATCAACCGGTACATCTGGGGACACTGTTAGCCCAGCACTGTACCCGTTCTGGGGGGATTGTTAAACCAGAAACACTTCTCCGGACTCAGATTGTGATATCGTTTAGAGTTCAAAAGTCAATTTTCTATAGCTTGTTTCCCCCGTTTTGCGTGCCTAGCACGGTTGTACGTTTTTATGTTTCAAAAATGAGTTTGGTCACACACGACCCGAAAATAGTTGTTGACTGATAATTTAATTAAAGTTGTGAAATTAGAGCTCGGTTTAGACGTCCCGATTGGCCGCGGGACCCGTTTCCGTCTTTAGTGCACCGGAACTGTTAAATCGGTTAAAATTACTCAAATCATCCGAATTATTTTCGGATGATTTATTTTTACTTGTTTAACTCATTTATATGAAAATAGTCCATTTTTAGGGTTTTTATACACCAGTGAGCTCGTTTAAGCGAGCTTTACCGGTTCACTCGTTTTAAGCTTTAAAAGTTTGTTTTGCACAAATAATTATCCGTTTAATCTCGGATCTTGAAATTTTGTATAAATCACTTTTTGACAGTGGGGAATTTTATAAAAATATTTCCAGAATTAATTTTTATATTTAAAATTTATTTATCTATTTTTAAACACCATTTAAACACTAAATATGTCGTAAATACCAAACGACCTTAGAAAAATCCCAAATTTTTCCTGGATGTCCCCTGCCATACACATAGTCCCCTGTAATTTTTCCAGAACCAAAATCTCTTTTTACATGCCATTTTCACTAAAACTGGGCTAGAAAACCCTAGAACTCGTTTAACCGGAAAGCCTACTTAGACTTCTCCAACTGACCTAAAATTTTGTGTGTGACTTTTACATGTTATAAAAAGCTTATCTGAAATTTTCCAGAATTTTTCATGATATTTAACTATTTTTCACCATTTTTGGCCAAGACCGAGCATTAAATTCACCAAATATTCATCCTTTATCCAAAAATTACCAAAAATTCACAGAACTCTTATTTTCATGTGTAGAACATCCCTGTAAAATTTCATGATCCAACTCTAAACCTATCACAATCTGTCCAAAAACTCCAAAACCGAACATAACCGAATATACCTTTCGTTTTCCGCCACTACAAGCTACAAACTCGTCTTTCCGCCTTATCTACCACTAAATACAGAACCTACAACCAACATACCACAATACCAAGCAAGTTACACTCACGATCAAGCCTCTTACACTATAGTTCCGGTTATTGTTTCAAAACTAAAGTTTAAACCGTAAAAATTCGTTTTTGGTTCGTTTAACTCCTTTCTTGGACCAAGATCCCTTGTATAACCCGTATACATCACTTGATCATGCAAGAATCGGTTTTCATCTTTGAAACCTCATTTTCTTGCAAACAAACTCAAGAAACGAAGATGAACACGTACATAACTCGATTTTTACCTCGGTTTTCTTGCTAAAAATCTCGGTTTTTCGATCATGAAGTTGAGAGAATTGATGAACTTGGATGGATTGTTGTAAAAAAAAGAAATGGAAGGATAGGGGATGCTTCCCTAATCCGATCGGAGTTATGTGGGGGTGGGGTGGGACCCACCTCTTCATTCTTAGCCACATGTTTGGATATCCGCAATCCGGATAATGTTTTGGATAATCTGGTTCAGTTCGTTTTTCGGTTAAACGTTTAATTCGGCTTAAAACGAGGCTAAAACGTTCGTTTTTCGGCTTAAAAATGAAATTTATATAAAACCGATTTAAAAACTTTAAAAACTTAAACCATGACATTTATTAACTTAAAATATCATATCATTAATTATCGCGCATCCTTTTCGGCTTGATCGATCATCTTTTGCTCGGTTTGGTATTAAAGGTTTCGTTTAATGTACCGACGTACCATTAAATCGAAATTCTTTTTCTGTGCTTTAATTCACTTATCCCGAAGCTTTAATAGTTCGTAAACATCACTAAATATCATATATCTCGTCTATAATTGAACCCTCGATTCGTTCGGGTTTCAATAACTATCGATCGATTAATCGCATATTCAATACGATGAATTATATATTCACGTACAATCAATACAGTGAACCATGTATCCTCGTATAATTACTGTGGTAATTTATGTAACAGACATTAAATATGACGTAACGATGGTCTACCGGTTAGGGTATACCTGGTTTAGTCGGAATCGTTACATTCTCCCCCCGTTAAGAAATTTCGTCCTCGAAATTTTACACGCCCGCTATCCCCTTCCGAGAGAAAGGTGGGGGGTTTTTCCTTCAGAATTCACCCCCGCGTTACCAGGTATAATCTGGTCCTCGCTGTGAATTCCACTTAATCTTAAACAATAAAGCTTGGTATGTCCAAACTGTTTAGTTTTCCCGTCTACTATCTCTACGGAATTATTTATGATATCAAGTATATCTTCTATGAGTACCTCCATTACTAGTACTTTCGTTGCCTCATCGCTTAGGTACTTTTCAATCCGAATACATGGTAAACATCATGTATAGTACTTAGCCCCTGGAGTACTTTAATCGATAAACTAAATGACCAACCATGGAGATAGTCTCATGAGGTCCAATATATTAAGGAGCTATTTTCGGTTTTGCCAAGCCTCATATCACCTCTCTAAGGTGATGCCTTAAAAATGCCTTGTCACCTCTTTCCGGTGACAATGGTTTCCTTTGAATGTTGGCATAAATCCTTTGCCAATCTCGCACTGCTTTCTGCTTATCTTAAATATTATAAATCCGATTGGTTGTTTTTCGAATCAATTCAAATCTTATGGCTTGATTGGCGCCCATTTTCAATTCAACAAATTGGTGATAATTACTTCACCCATAGAAAGCTTCAAGCTCTCGATGTTTCCTTCCCCGCCTTCCAATATTGGAAGTAGGATGACTATTTCGATCTGAGATAATTGAAAATGGTACTCCACGACGAGATACCATTTCACCATCATGAATTTGGGCGAGAATTTATTGGGGTAATCGTCATGGATTGGGATGAAATGCGAGGATTGGTTAATCGATCCGCGATTACCCAATTTACACCATGCCTTTGTTATATCTTGGGAATTTGCGTCCCGAAATCCACTGTAATTTATTCCCACTATCATTGGCGAATTTTCTGTCGTTGTGGCGTTCCCTAGGGTTTTCGGTATCCAGCCTTATCTATTGCATAACATAAATATTCACCCACATACGTAACCATATCTTTCTCCAAACTCGGCCATTAATAAAATTCTTTTAGATATTCGTATCATCAATAGTCTAATCCGATCCCGGATGTATGGAAGATTTCGATCTATACGTTTCGTCCATGATTAATTCACGAAGGTCATGGAGGGTCGGGATCCAAACCCGATTTTTGAAGTAGAGAATTTCGTCCACGCGCTGTTCGACATTCTTCTCATTGCCGTAAAGTCCCTCCTTTTCCAATTGTTCCTCTTTTAACGCCTCACTTTGAGCGACTCGAATCAGGTCCAAAAGGTTCGACTGGACTATCATCCCCAGCGCTCGCACTCGCAATGGCTTAATCCGATCTTTCCTACTCAAGGCATCGGCTACGACGTTAGCCTTGCCGGGGTGATAACGGATGTCACAGTCATAATCGCTTAACAACTCGACCCATCTCCGTTGCCTCATATTCAGTTCTTTCTGATCGAATATGTGATGCAAACTTTTATGATCGGTGAAGATGGTGCACTTCGTACCGTAGAGATAAAGTCTCCAGATTTTAAGTGCGAAGATAACCGCTCCCAGTTCTAAGTCGTGAGTAGTGTAATTTTTCTCGTGTACTTTTAACTGTCGGGAAGCATAGGCTATAACCTTATTATTCTGCATCAACACGCATCCTAACCTGCTTCGCGATGCGTCACAATACGCGACAAAATCATCGTCTCCATCGGGGAGACTTAAAATCGGCGCTTGGCAAAATTTTAATGGTTTCTATCTTATTTGGATCTATGTGAAATCCTTGTTGCTTTACAACATGACCAAGGGATTATGCCTTCTTTATTCAAAATCACATTTCGAAAACTTCGCGTACAACTCCTCTTGCTTTAACACTTCCACAATTTTCCTTAACCGTCGTTCGTGCTCTTCTTTACGTTGCGAATATATCAAAATATCATCAATGAATGTTATGACAAATTTGTCAAAATAAAGTTTACAGACTCGGTTCATGAGTTCTATGAATGCTGCCGGCGCATTTGTTAGCCCGAAAGGCATAACTAAGAATTCATAATGGCCGTAGCGAGTCCGAAACGCTGTTATTGCAACGTCCTCCTCTTGGATTTTTCATTTGGTGATAACTATATTTAAGACCAATTTTCTAAATATAAATCGCCCTTTGCAGTTGGTTAAACAGATCATTTACTTCGAAGAAGTGAATACCTATTCTTGATCATCACTTTATGCAATTCTCTCTAATCAATACATATCCTAACACTTCCGTCCTTCATTTCCCAAATAACACTGGTGCACCCCATGGTGACTAACTAGGTCGTATGAATCCTTTATCCAACAATTCTTGCAACTGATTGGATAATTCTTGCGTCTCGGACGGTGCAAGTCGGTAGGGTGCTTTAGCAACAGGGCCAGCTTGAGGCATTAAATCGTTTATGAATTCGGCCTGTCGGGTTGGCGGTAATCCAGGAAGTCCTTCTGGGAGAACTTGTGGAAATTCGCGTACCACCGGGATATCTTCTATATGTTTTCTTTTAAATATGTGGCAATCACGTTTGTTAAATGCACCACGTCTTCTTGACGTAAATATTATACCATTTCAAGATGAGATTAGAGTGGTAACATAATACCGTACACTTTTCTCTGTATCTAATCGCTTCATCGTCCGAAAGAGAGCTTCTAATCATCTTCTTTTCATATTTGATTTCAGCTTCATGTTGAATTAGCCAATCCATGTTAGCTGTTACGTCGAACTTCTTAACTTCACTGGTCGTAGGTCGATAAGGAAGGTTAATCGTTCAGAATAATAGGACAATTCTGAACAATTTAGTTAACCATCAGGGATTTACCGTTAGCGATTCTACAGTATAGGGTTCTATAGTTTCACTAATCGGTATCTTTTCAAATGATAGGGGGTTAACAGGAACTAACTTCTATAGACGACCGTAAAAATATCACAGAAGCCTATTGATTTAAAACTACAACGTACTTAATACCGCATTTGGATCATGACGTGCTTTATTCGCATTACTCACAAAAGCACGGCTCCTTGCTTGATCAGAGGTTGATGCTTGTCATGAGGTTCGTCTTCCAACGACACTTTGGTTCAACTTTGGGCAATTTCTCTCGAAACGTTCTGTACTGCTACATTCATAGCAAGTACAACTGTTTGGTATAATTTGGTTTCTTTGGATGGATTGTTATTGAAGTTGTTGGGTTCGGAGTGGTTGTACACGAATGGTTTGGGGTTGCCGGTTCACATGGCTTCAATTGGTTCTACAATTGGGGCATTACGTCCATCTTTACCACACCTGTGGCCTACTATCACTCGACATTCTTCTTCCTACCGATAACTATATTTTCCACATTTAGGGAAGGACCCTTCATGCGGTTCATGTTTTCACACCAGAACTAGTCTTAGTATAATTCTGGGTTGTAGGACATACCTACTTATTCAAAAGCCTATCTTGCACTGTTCCTTTATCATTTCTCTTCTTTAACACTCGACGTCTCACCTAACGTCCTTCCATTCCGCTTCCCATAGAGTCAAATATATCAATGCTGGCTTGCGACACAACCCTTCCAAAGGTTGTATATTTTACAGGATTGACTATACTCCTTATCGATGGAGTTAGTCCCCAATATAGCGCTCACTTCGCTTAGTTTCAGGAGTAATTAGCCATGTTACCAGACATGACAATTACTTCAAACGATTAGCGTGTTCTAAGTGATCAGCACACAACATTTCTATCTGCCATAGCTCAGTTTCCAATCTCTGAACTTAATTACTTGAATAAAAGTGCTCTAGCACAAGAATTTTAAATTCTGACCATATCATCTAAGTAAAAATTTTCTAACTATAATTTTGTACCATCGTGTTCCATCACGATACAACATAATCTACCAACATATCTGTAGCATATTTCACTACACAATGTTCTAGGCTCTTACCAATATCCTTAACCATTTCGATCTTTTCTATCCACTCGCTAATCTATTCCTCCTTTACCATCAGTAAACTATTAATAACTTCCTTAACACAACCAACAAATATATCCTTCATACCGGATCTAATTCATTACGACTACTATTCATGTTTAGTTTATAACTAATACTTGTAGTCATAATAGTATTCGGTGGGACATTATCACTCTTAGTAATACTACTAAGAATTGAAATATTCATATTCATGTGATTGCTCGATCTATAATTCTGCGATCACATTTGCATCAACACTAGCAGTGATCTGTGATACGACATTCGGTATCATCATCTGCTTTCTTTGAGCAATCAACTGAATCATATCAATCTCCATCATTGGAGTTACTCTTTTTATGTCATTCTGCCGTACTCATCCCGTACGCAGTAATCAATACTAATCTCACCGTATAACTCGTTACCAGCTCAATCATACAACAGGTACACATACACACCAAATATTATCATACATATTACACATACCGGTATCTAGTATATATGTCCCACAAATATAATAACATATGGACTTAACCTGACGTCGGTTAACGTTTAAATATGTTTCATAACCCTTGTCACCAACTGACATATAAATCTTTCTCAACAAAGATTAACGTTTAATATGCTTGATTTCAATATCCTTCTGCATGTCAGCATAACCGATACATGCTCACCGTGAGCACCAAACGATTACGTACCACGGAGTTATAATATCCGTGTCTATTTGTATATCCGGCATACACAGTATACCATCTATGAACGAACAACCGACTATGCTATAATGATTCCAACACCTCTTTGTGTATGGGTAATCATTCTATTCGAGTATACATGGGTATAGGCCTCTAACGGATGTAAGGATAACATAGGTGGTTGCAAGGTTCAAGGTAATCGCGCAACATGGGTTGCCTTCAAATATTATCAATTACTATCATTGGAAACTCTATCACTTGCTCAGTCAATGTCCTCCGGCGTTCTAGGTTCGCTAAAATCGGTAATTCTCGATCTGGAGGTGGCATGACTCATATGTTTGAGAGTGAGAGATACTCATATATATTTATATATATTATTTTTATCTGCTCATTTATTATCAAATTTATTGTTATTATTACTATTTTATTTTATTCTATTTATTTATTTATTTATTTATTTACCTTAATGGAATAGGAATGGGTTCAGGTACAGATCCGTCCGTACGTGAGGGTCGGCGGTTCGGGTGAACATAGGGGGCTATTAGGATATACGGTACCGGTGTTGGTAGGGTAAGGGATTTATCAATTTTGGTTGGGAGTGACGGTTACTAGATATTTCTGGTTAATGTCAAACGGGAGATCTAACTTTGTACTATCATAACTATGGCCCGATAAGTCAGACTTATCGTCAACCGATGCTCTCGAAATTTCAGCATCCTCGGTACTTTACACATAAATAATATTATATACTTTACACATATGTTGCCATTTTTACCTATTAATGTACCCCGTGACTTCCCCTGAATTCCCTCGTGCGGACAAGTCTGTTATTATGTTCCGGACCATAATAACTCACTTGTCCATCCAAGTTCATCCCGATCTCGTCACTATAATTTATTAGTTGATATTCAGATCCTATAATACTTGAGCAACTGGTTATATTTTAGGTATCTTTTAAAGACATCCTAATTCCATATAACCAATGGCTATGATACCAACTTCTGTAACACCCCGTAACCGCAGCGGAAACGTAAACGGGATGCAACAGACACCTCTGATATCAACCACATTGTTTATAAAGAAAACTGAATGCATTAATATACTTCAAAATTACATTATCTCGTATTTCATTACCGTCTAGGTGATACACACATCATACAATACGATACATAATTCTCTTTATTATAATGTATCCTAACATCCTGCACGCAAATCTTACACACATCAAGCATTTAGCACGTAAGCAATCACTTCATCTTAGTTGTACCTGAAAAGCATGTGAGAAAACGGGTCAACTACGAATAGTTGGTGAGTTTCACAATTTGAGTAAACCATGATAAATCCATATCAAAATATAATATTATCTGGGGACACTGTTAACCCAGTACCGTACTCATTCCGGGGGCAATGTTAACCCAGAAACACGATGTAATTATGCTGAGCCCACAAGTGAAACCTCTGACTATCCACACACAACCCCGTGGCATACTCCGCCCACGTACCTGCCCCAAACCGCTATGTCTAACATTACATAGCATATATAACAACACAACAGACATGTGCAACTGGCTGGGAAACATCAGCAAATCCATGCCGGACCAGTTGGGTTTGTCAGACCAATAGTACTATCCACACTCTACCGGCTTTCAGTTAATCACTCGTGTTCCGGGGCCTTAGAATGTTAGCAACTCAGACAATTACCATCTTAGTACATTTCCGTACGATTCCCGTACAATAAAATATATATAAATCCACGCAAATCCATGCGTTCAGTATGTATTTAAACATTTCAGTAGTAACATGCTTCCGCCCCGAGAAAATATGTAAAAACAGTTCAGAAAAAGGGGCTCGTGAAACTCACCTTAGCACATGCAAGCAGGTAACAACAATCATTATCAGTTAACACGTCCAATCTGTAATATGATCCCTACGATCGTTACTATACACTCATTATTAATATAACTTTAACTGTATCAACCGGTACATCTGGGGACACTGTTAGCCCAGCACTGTACCCGTTCTGGGGGGATTGTTAAACCAGAAACACTTCTCCGGACTCAGATTGTGATATCGTTTAGAGTTCAAAAGTCAATTTTCTATAGCTTGTTTCCCCCGTTTTGCGTGCCTAGCACGGTTATACGTTTTTATGTTTCAAAAATGAGTTTGGTCACACACGACCCGAAAATAGTTGTTGACTGATAATTTAATTAAAGTTGTGAAATTAGAGCTCGGTTTAGACGTCCCGATTGGCCGCGGGACCCGTTTCCGTCTTTAGTGCACCGGAAACTGTTAAATCGGTTAAAATTACTCAAATCATCCGAATTATTTTACGATGATTTATTTTTACTTGTTTAACTCATTTATATGAAAATAGTCCATTTTTAGGGTTTTTATACACCAGTGAGCTTGTTTAAGCGAGCTTTACCGGTTCACTCGTTTTAAGCTTTAAAAGTTTGTTTTGCACAAATAATTATCCTTTTAATCTCGGATCTTGAAATTTTGTATAAATCACTTTTTGACAGTGGGGAATTTTATAAAAATATTTCCAGAATTAATTTTTATATTTAAAATTTATTTATCTATTTTTAAACACCATTTAAACACTAAATATGTCGTAAATACCAAACGACCTTAGAAAAATCCCAAATTTTTCCTGGATGTCCCCTGCCATACACATAGTCCCCTGTAATTTTTCCAGAACCAAAATCTCTTTTTACATGCCAATTTCACTAAAACCGAGCTAGAAAACCCTAGAACTCGTTTAACCGGAAAGCCTACTTAGACTTCTCCAACTGACCTAAAATTTTGTGTGTGACTTTTACATGTTATAAAAAGCTTATCTGAAATTTTCCAGAATTTTTCATGATATTTAACTATTTTTCACCATTTTTGGCCAAGACCGAGCATTAAATTCACCAAATATTCATCCTTTATCCAAAAATTACCAAAAATTCACAGAACTCTTATTTTCATGTGTAGAACATCCCTGTAAAATTTCATGATCCAACTCTAAACCTATCACAATCTGTCCAAAAACTCCAAAACCGAACATAACCGAATATACCTTTCGTTTTCCGCCACTACAAGCTACAAACTCGTCTTTCCGCCTTATCTACCACTAAATACAGAACCTACAACCAACATACCACAATACCAAGCAAGTTACACTCACGATCAAGCCTCTTACACTATAGTTCCGGTTATTGTTTCAAAACTAAAGTTTAAACCGTAAAAATTCGTTTTTGGTTCGTTTAACTCCTTTCTTGGACCAAGATCCCTTGTATAACCCGTATACATCACTTGATCATGCAAGAATCGGTTTTCATCTTTGAAACCTCATTTTCTTGCAAACAAACTCAAGAAACGAAGATGAACACGTACATAACTCGATTTTTACCTCGGTTTTCTTGCTAAAAATCTCGGGTTTTCGATCATGAAGTTGAGAGAATTGATGAACTTGGATGGATTGTTGTAAAAAAAAGAAATGGAAGGATAGGGGATGCTTCCCTAATCCGATCGGAGTTATGTGGGGGTGGGGTGGGACCCACCTCTTCATTCTTAGCCACATGTTTGGATATCCGCAATCCGGATAATGTTTTGGATAATCTGGTTCAGTTCGTTTTTTGGTTAAACGTTTAATTCGGCTTAAAACGAGGCTAAAACGGTCGTTTTTCGGCTTAAAAATGAAATTTATATAAAACCGATTTAAAAACTTTAAAAACTTAAACCATGACATTTATTAACTTAAAACATCATATCATTAATTATCGCGCATCTTTTTCGGCTTGATCGATCATCTCTTGCTCGGTTTGGTATTAAAGGTTTCGTTTAATGTACCGACGTACCATTAAATCGAAATTCTTTTTCTGTGCTTTAATTCACTTATCCCGAAGCTTTAATACTTCGTAAACATCACTAAATATCATATATGTCGTCTATAATTGAACCCTCGATTCGTTCGGGTTTCAATAACTATCGATCGATTAATCGCATATTCAATACGATGAATTATATATTCACGTACAATCAATACAGTGAACCATGTATCCTCGTATAATTACTGTGGTAATTCATGTACCAGACATTAAATATGACGTAACGATGGTCTACCGGTTAGGGTATACCTGGTTTAGTCGGAATCGTTACAGCAAGCAAATCGAGATGACGTACGGTGGTCGCCGGGTCGTGCTAGTACTTCTAGGGGAATGTTGATTGGCACAAACTTTGAGGAATCTTCGGTTGAGAGTAAGAAATTCGAGGTAGAGATTGACGGTTCGAGGCACGGAATATGAGGTAGAGAGAGGTGAATTGGGATGATGATATGTGAGGGCTGGTCGCCCAATTTATAGGGATGATTAGCTGACCCATCGCGGTACGCGATGGTCCTTGAAATGGATCCATCGCGTATCGCAATGGATCTGGAGGCTAATTTATTATTATTATACTCCATCGCGGTACACGATGGAGTTTTGGGCGTCCATCGCATATCGCGATGCCGCCAAGTAGCCATGCATCATTATCAACTAGCTTTGCCAAGTGGTTCCACGTGGCGTGACACGCGCCTCATGTTGTCAGACCACGTCATCGCGGTACGTGATGACATGTTGGTTTTGGGTGATCGCGTATCGCGACACCGCCCATCCGGGGGTTTTGTGACATACCCATTGCAATACGTGATGGGTTGTCTTCTGATCCATCACATATCACAATGGGTCAAGAAATCATATTTTTATTTATTGTCTTTGGACTTTGATTATTTGACATTTTTGGATAGAAGTTTTCGGGATGTTACTTCCTCCTCACTTTGGAATGAATCTCGTCCTCAAGATTCGTTATGAGCAATTTCTTGATTATCAATTTATGATCAGATTCTATATAATCTGTTTCTTGAATTTCACTTTGACTGTGAATGATTGCAGTTCCTAATTTGTTGTTAACTCACATCTTTGAATGATGTATTTAGTTAATAGTTCAGAATGTCATAAGTATTTATAAATTGCTAAGTACAGTGGCTAGTTGTGTTTAACTATCAATTGGGTACCTGTTTAGGACATGATAAGACCTGTTAATAAAAAAAGTACGGTATGTGATTTTTTTATTTTCTTAAATAATTGAAATTAGTAGGCTAGATTTCATCATTTTCCTTTATTGGTACTTGAAACTTAAAACTATCTTATAGAGAATTGATAAAGTTTTCTTTTTATTTATGGACTACAACGACCTAAAGTAGCTAAATAAGTAGTGAAAGTAAGCTCCTGGCTAAAATGAGTCTTGGTAGTCATGCCATATAAAGTAGTTTAACGAGTCGTATTCATGTTTGATACTTTAGTTAAGCGCGTTGCTTCAAACCTGTTAAACCTGTTAAGACACGAATTGCCAGCCCTAAACTATCTACCTTACCTTTTGTATCCTAAATATTTACTGATGTTAACAAAATTGCTTCTTGGATTCAATCTATCGAATCCTTTTAATTTACTCATCTTGATAATTTTTAAGATATTCATACTTGAGTCATGTAATCCTTTGCTTCATGATCTTGACGGATTTCTTTCGTTTATGTCCATCAATTATTTGAAATTTCAAAGTTCGGGTAACTGATTTTCTTTAATAAGACATGCTGTTATGTCTAGTTTAATTCATTATCCTCTTTATTTTATCTATCTATCTATATATGATGAACAATATTAAATATACAATCTCTTGTATAAAGACACGATCTGTAGGCTAATATCTTTCTTTATATTCATTAGAGATTTAACTACCCTTTTCTTGTTACAAAACTTCTCGTTTAAAACGAGTTTACAAGAAGCTTACAAGAGTTAACTAAATTATTGGTTATTTTTAATGCCTTCGAATCTTGAGCATTCATTTGGCATACTCTTGTCTACTTCCATTCTTGATTGTCGGATGCATCTAGTATGTTTAACAGATTTATTTTAGCATTTCCTTTTTTAGCACTGTTTCTACTTGTGTTGCTTGTCTTATTCAGACATTCCGAGCTGAAGTGTTCGTTTTCTCCACAACTGAAACATACAACTGTTTACCTCAGGCAATCATCTTCCGAATGACCGAGTTTCTTGCAGAAGGTACTTGTTACCAGTAGATTACTTTTAGTAATGTTAGTTGGTCTTAAACATTTTCCATGATGTCTTCTACCACAGCTCTAACAGATTGGTCTTGTGAATTTAAACGACCCTTCCTCTTTTTCTTTGTTTTTCTTCGTTTTCTTTTCCTCGGTTTCTTTTTGTAAGGCCCCGTTACCGGTGCCCTACATTGGCGTTAGATTTACTCATAAACACAGTTCTAATTATCAAAGTTAATTTAAACTTTCGCGGAAATAATAAAAGTCAACCATTCATTACAAACATTCAATACTTGTCATTAAAACATAACATAAAGTAGCTTATTAAAAACATCATGACAAATCTTCTTTGGATGTCAGTCCCTTCAAATCATGCCATGTGTCTCTCTTTCTCAAGCCAGTTGCTTCAATCTATTCACCTGTGTGCATACTAAAAGTCAGCTACGCTGAGTGAGTTCTAGTTAATCAGGTAACAGACAATACATTCACATACTTATACATACGCCTCCGAAGATACATATTATATAACCTGCTTACCTATCTTTGTACATACATAAGTATATATCTTCTTTATTTCTTTCTTTTTTTTTTCTTTCATACTTTTATATTTAATCTTACTTTACATACTTATACGTTTTAATGAGAATTATGCCCTACTTCCTCGAGTTTTATTAGGGATCGGTCCCTTTCTTCCTCAGATATTACTAGGGTCCGGTCCCTTCTTACTCGAGTATTATTAGGGCTCGGTCCTCTTCTTTCCATACAACCATACCATACCTTTCACTATATTTATTTTTATAATCTTTCATACATACCCTCAATCTTTCGTATATCATACATATATCATTCATGCATCATATATAAAACAATCCCATCTTCTAACGATCACCTTTCCTGACGATACAAGCAATATCTGAAGATCGTTCACGTACCGACAAACATGCATTCATAACTTTAATAACTATTATATAAATCATATAAGGCATACACTGACCATTTAAGGTAAGTGTATTAACTAATCACATCGAGTATGCACACAGCCCCTAAAAACATAACAAGGAAAGGGGGCTAGAAACTCACCTGTAAGCGATTCGTTTCTGAGTTTATGGTAATGCCCTTCTTGAGCTGTGCACGGCTAACTGTGTATCAATTAACAAGCATCACTAAACTACTCCCAATTATAAGTCATTTTCCTTTTTAAAAGTTACCTTACCTTATTAATTAATTACGTATTTTTAGCTCATATGTCATATAAGTTCATATATATCGTTTAGGTAAGTATACGTTGTTTATCTTTCGTTTATTTAGAATTAAATCCTAGCGTATAAGTTATTATTGACGTGTAAGTAGTC
>NW_027503376.1:0-32416 GCF_021521415.1 Bidens hawaiensis
TCATTGCGTAAACTGCTCGTTTAAGCGATTTTTCAGTTCTTTTCAGCCCGTAACAGCTCGTTTAAGCGATTTTTTAGTTCGTTTCATTGCGTAACAGCTCGTTTAAGCGATTTTTCAGTTCGTTTCAGCACATAACAGCTCGCTTAATCGATTTTTTAGTTCGTTTCAGCGCGTAACAGCTCGTTTAAGCGATTTTTCAGTTCTTTTCAGCGCGTAACAGCTCGTTTATGCGATTTTTTAGTTCGTTTCATTGCGTAACAGCTCGTTTAAGCGATTTTTCAGTTCGTTTAAGCACATAACAGCTCGCTTAAGCGATTTTTTAGTTCGTTTCAGCGCGTAACAGCTTGTTTAAGCGATTTTTCTGTTCCTTTTATCGCGTAACAGCTCGTTTAAGCGATTTTTCAGTTCGTTTCAGCGCGTAACAGCTAGCTTAAGCGACTTTCCAGTTCATTTCAGAGCGTAACAGCTCGTTTAAGCGACTTTCCAGTTCGTTTCAGCGCGTAACAGCTCGTTTAAGCGACTTTCCAGTTCGTTTTAGCGCGTAACAGCTCGTTTAAGCGACTTTCCAGTTCGTTTCAGCGCGTAACAGCTCGTTTAAGCGACTCTCCAGTTCGTTTCAGCGTGTAACAGCTCGTTTAAGCGATTTTTCAGTTCGTTTCCGCGCGTAACAACTCGTTTAAGCGATTTTTTATTTCGTTTCATTGCGTAACAGCTCGTTTAAGCGATTTTTCAGTTCTTTTCAGCGCGTAACAGCTCGTTTAAGCGATTTTTCAGTTTGTTTCATCGCGTAACAGCTTGTTTAAGCGATTTTTCAGTTCGTTTTAGCGCGTAACAGCTCGTTTAAGCGATTTTTCAGTTCGTTTCAGCGCTTAACAGCTCTTTTAAGCGATTTTCCAGTTCGTTTCAGCACGTAACAGCACGTTTAAGCGATTTTAAAGATCGTTTCAGCGTGTAACAGCTCGTTTAAGTGATTTTTAAGTTCGTTTCCCGCGCGTAACAGTTCGTTTAAGCGATTTTTCAGTTCGTTTCAGCGCGTAACAGCTCCTTTAAGCGAATTTCCAGTTCATTTCAGCGCGTAACAGCTCGTTTAAGGGATTTGAAAGTTCGTTTCAGCGTGTAACATCTCGTTTAAGTGATTTTTAACTTTGTTTCCGCGCGTAACAGTTCGTTTAAGCGATTTTTCAGTTCGTTTCAGCGCGTAACAGCTCGTTTAAGTGATTTTTCGGTTCGTTTCATTGCGTAACAGCTCGTTTAAGCGATTTTTCAGTTCTTTTCAGCGCGTAACAGCTCGTTTAAGCGATTTTTCAGTTTGTTTCAGCGCTTAACAGCTAGTTTAAGCGAATTTTCAGTTCGTTTCATCGCGTAACAGCTCGTTTAAGCGACTTTCCAGTTCGTTTCAGCGCGTAACAGCTCGTTTAAGCGACTTTCCTGTTCGTTTCAGCGCGTAACAGCTCGTTTAATCGATTTTTCAGTTCCTTTCAGCGCGTAACAGCTCGTTTAAGTGATTTTTCAGTTCTTTTCAGCGCGTAACAGCTCGTTTAAGTGATTTTTCAGTTTGTTTCAGCGCTTAACAGTTCGTTTAAGCGATTTTTCAGTTCGTTTCATCGCGTAACAGCTTGTTTAAGCGATTTTTCAGTTCGTTTCAGCGCGTAACAGCTCGTTTAAGCGATTTTTCAGTTCGTTTCAGCACGTAACAGCTCCTTTAAGCGATTTTCCAGTTCGTTTCAGCGCGTAACAGCTCGTTTAAGCGATTTTAAAGTTCGTTTCAGCGTGTAACATCTCGTTTAAGTGATTTTTAAGTTCGTTTCCGCGCGTAACAGTTCGTTTAAGCGATTTTTCAGTTCGTTTCAGCGCGTAACAGCTCGTTTAAGTGATTTTTCAGTTCTTTTCAGCGCGTAACAGCACGTTCAAGCGATTTTTTAGTTCGTTTCATTGCGCAACAGCTCGTTTAAGCGATTTTTCAGTTCGTTTCAGCACATAACAGCTCGCTTAAGCGATTTTTTAGTTCGTTTCAGCGCGTAACAGCTTGTTTTTAGCGATTTTTCTGTTCCTTTCATCGCGTAACAGCTCGTTTAAGCGATTTTTCAGTTCGTTTCAGCGCGTAACAGCTCGTTTAAGCTATTTTTCAGTTCGTTTCATCGCGTAACAGCTCGTTTAAGTGATTTTTCAGTTCTTTTCACCGCGTAACAGCTCGTTTAAGCGACTTTCCAGTTCGTTTCTGGGCGTAACAGCTCGTTTAAGCGACTTTCCAGTTCGTTTCAGCGCGTAACAGCTCGTTTAAGCGATTTTTCAGTTCCTTTCAGCGCGTAACAGCTCGTTTAAGTGATTTTTCAGTTCTTTTCAGCGCGTAACAGCTCGTTTAAGTGATTTTTCAGTTTGTTTCAGCGCTTAACAGCTCGTTTAAGTTATTTTTCAGTTCGTTTAAGCGATTTTTCAGTTCGTTTCAGCGCGTAATAGCTCGTTTAAAGCGACTTTCCAGTTCATTTCAGCGCGTAACAGCTCGTTTAGGCGACTTTCCAGTTCGTTTCAGCGCGTAAATGCTCGTTTAAGCGATTTGACAGTTCGTTTCAGCGTGTAACAGCTCATTTAAGCGATTTTTCAGTTCGTTTAAGCGCGTAACAGCTCGTTTAAGCGATTTTTTATTTCGTTTCATTGCGTAACAGCTCGTTTAAGTGATTTTTCAGTTTGTTTCAGCGCTTAACAGCTCGTTTAAGTGATTTTTCAGTTCGTTTCATCGCGTAACAGCTTGTTTAAGCGATTTTTCAGTTCGTTTCAGCGCGTAACAGCTCGTTTAAGCGATTTTTTAGTTCGTTTCAGCGCGTAACAGCTCTTTTAAGCGATTTTCCAGTTCGTTTCAGCACGTAACAGCACGTTTAAGCGATTTTAAAGTTCGTTTCAGCGTGTAACAGCTCGTTTAAGTGATTTTTAAGTTCGTTTCCGCGCGTAACAGTTCGTTTAAGCGATTTTTCAGTTCGTTTCAGCGCGTAACAGCTCCTTTAAGCGAATTTCCAGTTCATTTCAGCGCGTAACAGCTCGTTTAAGCGATTTGAAAGTTCGTTTCAGCGTGTAACAGCTCGTTTAAGTGATTTTTAAATTTGTTTCCGCGCGTAACAGTTCCTTTAAGCGATTTTTCAGTTCGTTTCAGCGCGTAACAGCTCGTTTAAGTGATTTTTCGGTTCGTTTCATTGCGTAACAGCTCGTTTAAGCTATTTTTCAGTTCTTTTCAGCGCGTAACAGCTCGTTTAAGCGATTTTTCAGTTTGTTTCAGCGCTTAACAGCTAGTTTAAGCGATTTTTCAGTTCGTTTCATCGCGTAACAGCTTGTTTAAGCGATATTTCAGTTCGTTTCAGCGCGTAACAGCGATTTTTCAGTTCGTTTCAGCGCGTAACAGCTCCATTAAGCGATTTTCCAGTTCGTTTCAGCGCGTAACAGCACGTTTAAGCGATTTTAAAGTTCGTTTCAGCGTGTAACAGCTCGTTTATGTTATTTTTAAGTTCGTTTCGCGCGTAGCAGTTCGTCTAAGCGATTTTTCAGTTCATTTCAGCGCGTAACAGCTCGTTTAAGTGATTTTTCAGTTCTTTTCAACGCTTAACAGCTCGTTTAAGCGATTTTTCAGTTTGTTTCAGCGCGTAACAGCTCGTTTAAGTGATTTTCCAGTTCTTTTCAGCGCGTAACAGCTCGTTTAAGCCATTTTTTAGTTCGTTTCATTGCGTAACAGCTCGTTTAAGCGATTTTTCAGTTCGTTTCAGCGCGTAACAGCTCGTTTAAGTGAATTTTCAGTTCGTTTCAGCGCGTAACGGCTCGTTTAAGCGATTTTTCAGTTTGTTTCAGCGTGTAACAGCTCGTTTATGTGATTTTTCATTTCGTTTCAGCACATAACAGCTCGCTTTAGCGATTTTTTAGTTCGTTTCAGCGCGTAACAGCTCGTTTAAGCGATTTTTCAGTTCGTTTCAGCGCGTAACAGCTCGTTTAAGCGATTTTTCAGTTCGTTTCAGCGCGTAACAGCTCGTTTAAGCGATTTTTCAGTTTGTTTCAGCGCGTAACAGCTCGTTTATGCGATTTTTCAGTTCGTTTCAGCGCTTAACAGCTCGTTTATGCGATTTTTCAGTTCGTTTCATCGCGTAACAGCTCGTTTAAGCGATTTTTCAGTTCGTTTCAGCACGTAACAGCTTGTTTAAGCGATTTTTCAGTTCCTTTCAGCACGTAACAGCTTGTTTAAGCAATTTTTCAGTTCCTTTCAGCACGTAACAGCTCGTTTAAGCAATTTTTCAGTTCGTTTTAGCACGTAACAGCTTGTTTAGTGTAAGCAATTTTTTAGTTCCTTTCAGCACGTAACAGCTCGTTTAAGCAATTTTTCAGTTCGTTTCAGCACGTACAAGCTCGTTTAAGCGATTTTTCAGTTCGTTTTAGCATCAAATACCTCATTTAAGCGATTTTTCAGGTCGTTTCAGCACTTAACAGCTTGCTTTAGCGATTTTTCAGTTCCTTTCATCACATAACAGCTTGTTTCAGCATGTTTTTGTTTCGTTGTTGTCGACATTTCAGTTTCGGTTAATTTGTCGATTTTTTTTTGAACGAGGATAACGGACGAAACGTTTTAGTTTTTTTACATTTTTTGTTTTTGTTTTATTTTTTGAGTTATGATTTTTTATTAATTTTTTTGAATATTTTTTGATGATTTCTATTAAGATCAAAATCCCTAAAAAAAAATTCAAAAAAAAACAAATAAAAAATCATAACTTAAAATATAAACAAATAACGAAAAAAGTAAAAAAAAACCAAAATATTTTCACCGTTAACCTCGTTCATAAAAAAAAAAAACCGACAAATTAACCGAAACCGAAATGTCGACGAAAACGAATCAAAAACCTTAGTCGACCCGTCTAGTGCGAAAACTAGAAAGAAACCGAAACCCAACCCGTCCAGTGCAAAAACTCGTGTCGGCACGAAAGCTGATCCGAGCCGAAACCTAAACCGATATCGTTCCAATCTAAAACCCATTTCAACCCAAACATGTCACTTTTCCTTAATACACTAACCCACATCGACCATGTAGTTAAATTTGTCAACCCATTTTAACCCAAAAATAAGAATGTGGAATTTCAGGTGACCCATTTTGACCCATTTAATTAAAACCTATGACCCAATTCAACCCATTTGAATTTTAAAACAACCCAAATTGACCCATTTGGAATGGTTTGGGTCAAGGTTGCCACCCCTAGCAGAAATGTAATAGCCTATCATACTCAAGCCTTATGTCTGTCTGATCGCCAAAAACAAAAATTCTAAATAAAATACATCCGGTTTCCGGACACTGTGAGTCTTTACGCGGCTTAATTTTCGGGGTATTCATGAGCATGAATATTTCAAAAGCTTTTAGAGCAAACCCAAAGTCATTAAACTTGATCACTGTTGTACATCGTACAAATTTAATTACTGACTTGATCAAAATCCGATGTCAGTCATACATTGTTCCACCCTTGCGCGCGTCTCAATACCAATAAGAAACCGACCTAGGGGATACAATGTATATAAGCCTACAGATGAACTCGTGCATACTCATTCACAGTAAAGGAAGCTTGGTGCATTGCTCAATAATAAATATCTATAAAATTCCTAATTTTGATATGGTAAAAGTTGGGGTGATATGGTAAAAGTTAAATTAAGCTTGAACCGAGATTAAGGCTGATAGTTTCTGATATTCTGTGCTTTAATTGAAAATTAAGTCATATCACAAAAAAACTTTAAGGTTTTTTATAAGATTTAAGTGGACAATAATATCAATGACCTACTTAACACCAGTCATAATAGTGCTGAAATATAAAATTGTGATGTAAGGTCAATTTAGTCAATATGATTATCTGCTTAAACTCACAAAAACATGTACTGGTTTCGTAGAATAGTTTTCATATTTGTTTCTTTTATTTACTTTTTAATTGAAAATATTCAATAATCCAAAAATATTTTGTTTTCTGCTTTATTTTCGATTTTCGAGTTAAAGTGTACTTTTTTAAAAGAAAAGACAACAAAAAGATTTTCTAGATTTTATTTAATTAATTTTAATTATTTATATTTAACTTATGTGTTTTGAACGCAAAACACGTTAAGGTATTGCATCTTACTCCAAATGGTAAGATTCTTAAGGTAAAGTTCATTAGGACACAGGTTTCGATGCATTATTTAATACTTGTAACTTAAAATAATTTTTATTTTTATTTTTATTGGTTTCAATGGCTATTCGCTATGAGAAATCATAACCAAATAGAGAAATTATAACGAATTGAGTCCATTCGTTATCAATATGGATAACAAATGAGGGTCATTTATGTCTTAAGTTGGATAACGAATTAGTCAATTCGTTAGCATCATTCGCTTCCGCTACACTGATAACGAATGACCCAATTCGTCATCATCAATGTTAATGAATGAAGAACGAATTGGAATTGATTCTTTATTTATCGTTCATTCGTTAACGGCGATAACGAACGAAACAACGAAAAAGGCCATTCTTTAAATTTGAATTAACGAATGAGCTCATTCGTTGGCTGGGAATGTGTGCAATGCTTGTTGTATATTGTCGGTCCCGTATTACTCAATAGATATATCTTTCTCTCACTGTCGTAATCCTCACAATATTGTTGACAAGAAGGTTAATGACTTGTTATTTTTGGTAAGAACAATAGAGTATTAATGGTAGAAACACTAACACCCTAAATAATTCTTAATAGACACAAAGGTAACAAACACAAACTGTAACTCAAAAGATTTCCATTAGTATTAGGTCAGATGCAACAAAAATCAATTAGGGTTTCAGAATGAAATGTTTGGATTTTATGACTGCTTCCCGTGCAGAAGGGAGTCATCCATCAAAATCACAGTCAGGTGTAAGGTCTAGGTGTGTCATAAGCGTGCCCTAATACTCAACTCAGGTGTAATGACTGACTTTGATTTGAATACAAAGTTACTCAACTCAATGCCAAAAGAATGGTATACTGCTTGCAAATTCATCCTTTAGAGGCAAAATTTCAATGAATTGAAATTGGATGATGTAGTATGCTTTCTTCAGGCTGCTGAACTTGAAATGATTGAGAATGAGATGATTAAGGAAGATAGACCATGTTTCAATGTTTCAAATGCATTGATTGCACCCATGGGAAATCTGTCTACCAAGAATCAACAGCAAATTCCCATCATTGAAGAACCAGCTGAACATAATGTTGTTACTCCAAAATCTTTCATTGGAGGTAGCACAAGTAATCAGGGAAATCAGCAGAGGTTCAATGTGCAACTGATTAATGATACTGATACTGCCTCCAAGCCAAGTGGAAATGTTCCTAATACTAGCACAGGAAATGGTCAAAGCAATGAAACACAAGCTTTATTGTCAATGTTTACTGAGTCATATAATGCATTTGTTGCAAAGAATATAATTCACACAAGTGTGGTACAAGATGATTTAGAACAAATTGATGCAGATGACTTGGAAGACATGGATTTGAAGTGGCAAGCTGCCATGTTGGGTTTGAGAAGTAAAAGACTGTATAGCAGAACTGGTAGGTCTCTGGTTTCTGGTCCTAATGACAGGATTGGATTTGACAAGTCAAAAGCAATATGCTACAATTGTCAGCAACCTGGTCATTTTGCAAGAGAATGCAATCAACCAAGAAATTTTCAAATGAATCATTTCCAGAATCAACAACCAGGAGGTCAGCATCAATATCAACAAAATCAACCAAGAGGTCAGCAGCATTACCAACAAAATCAGCCAAGATTCAACAACAACAACAATCAAATGAACAACTTTACCAACAACACCTTCAATCCCAACAACAATTACAATCCCAACTTCAACAACTTTCGTCCTCAAATGAATAATCAACAACAAAGTATGCAACAGACTCAAGGTTTTCATATGAACAACAATCAAAACCTTCAAGCAGCTCAAAATGTTACAAACAACACTGTTCCAGCAAATCAAATCAGATCAGAAATCAAGGAAATGTTGCAGTGACTACATAGCATGAAGGAAATTTTGATTGGAGCAATCATGAAGAGGACATTGCAGATGATATCAGGAAAGCAAATTTGGCATTCATGGCCATAATTAAGAAAGAAAAGGGATCATCATCTCAGGTACACTCTGCTCCTAAAGTTGATTTAAATGAACTTATCATTGAATTGAAAACAAAAGTAGGCAATTTGGAAAGTGAGTGTTTTAGAAAACAAAGTATCATCAATGAGTATGAGGCAAGTGAGATGATCAGTGATGAAAAGATTAAAAGCCTTGATGATGATTGCATGATCATTTACAGAACTCAAACCAGATACACCACTGAGATTGATGGATTAAAGAAGATGTTGATTGAAGAAAAAGTGCAAAACACAAGACTAAAGGTTGAAACTGAATTTCTGAAGAATTTGATCTCAACAGGCAACATATGTGGTATACTGAACCAGGTGAAGGAACAAGACAAATACAAAACAGTACCACCTCCATTCAACAACAACTTCATGCCAAAAGTTGACAAAGAGAAAAGAGATGCATACTTGCAACAATTCAGAGATGCCTTTCAAGACAAGGAAGAATTTGTTGATTTGTATAAAAAGGTAGTAGTGAATGAAGAAGGAGAGTTTGTGATTAAGAAAGAAGTAAAAGAGGATAAGTCAATTGGAGTTCAAGTCTCTGAGGATGACTTTGATTCAGTTGAGTTGGATCAAGATGATTTGAGTGATTTGAGTGATCAAATTACTGAAAAGGAGATCAAAGCTGCTGAAAGAGGAAGAAAATATAAGAAACCTGAATCAGTTGATAAACTTCCAAAGTATCCACCAGTCCCAACAAGATTGAAGAAATAGAATGATAAAATGAAAAGACAACATGTTTCTTTTGATATTTGTGAAAGGAGGAAGATAAACTACAATGCAGTCAGACCACCAAGCAAGGCTGTATTGGGTAAGATAAAGCAGAACAACAAAAAGAAGATGGTGACTGAAGAAGTTGATACAGAAAAATTTATCCCAGTTTATCCAATCTTTTCTAGTCATGAGGTGTTGGATGTTGGAGAAGTGTAAACTATTAAAAGGGTATGACAAAAGACAGTCAAAGGTTAGAGAAAGCAGTGATGAAGAACCTATGATTATGGAGAAGATTGTCTTTGTCAAAAGCAAACTTGAAAGACAAGACATCAAGATTGAGGAATTTGTTCCTTTTTCAATTAATTTTGATGGTTTAAAGAATCAGAAGACTCTAGGAGTCAAGACACCTAAGCCAAGTGAAAGATACAAGAAACCAAAAGAACATGAAATATTCAAAGGCAAGGTTTGGTGCAAAAGGTGTGATGAATATGGTAACCACACATATTCATGTAATGAAAGATTCAAATTCAAACCATTTCATGTACCAGATGGAACAAAGTATCGGCAAGACTTTGTCCTGTACAAAAAGAAGTATGATGAATATCTGGGAAAAGGAAAGGTGTGTGGAAATGAAACCATGAACAAAGAAGAGGAGAAATCCGAAAAGGAGACGAGGATTGAAAAGAAAGTGGCTGAACTAGCAAGAAGAAGTAAATCTCCTAAGAAGAATGAGAAATTAACCAAAAAGAACTATCAGTCTGTGAAAATCAAGCAAGATACTCAATCAGTCAAATCTGATAGCTCACAAGGATCATCAAGCAGTGAGAAGACAAGAAGAAAAGATGCACATTCTAGAAATAAACCAACAGAACTCACTGGTGATGAGAAGTTTCTATTAAGACATGGATATGAACCACATGGTTTCCTTTGGAAATCTAAGACTGAGAGTAAGGTTGAGCAAGTTGCTGATGTGAGAGACTACTCTGAAAAGAAGGACTATGTGATAAAGGAGTATGCCACTGACTCAGATGAATACCACTGCCCAACCTCACTTGTCAAAACTCCAAGAGAGTGTGGTTATGAAACTGATCATTCAGACAACTTAGAATTGGCTCATGAAGATCCTAAGCCAACAACACTCACTTCCCAAGCTGTGTCTGAAACTGAATCTGATGAACTGCAAGTTGATAAGGCTTGCACTTCATTACTTAACTAATCACATTTTCCTTGTTTGTGCAGGAACAGTCCACTCCTCTAAATGACATATGGTATATATTAGTGGTTGTTCTAGGCACATGACTTGTGACAAGAGATCTCTTGTCAATTATGAAGAGAAGTATGAAGGTCTAGTAGCTTTTGGGAGTGATGAGAATGGTGGAAAGATTTTTGGAAAAGGAATCTTAACAAATGGGAAAGTCTCATTTGATAATTTATTTCATGTTGAAGGTCTTCAGTACAATCTGCTGAGCATATCACAAATGTGTGATAAGGGTTACAAAGTCAGTTTTGATGATTCACACTGTTTCATTTTAAAACCTGAGTTTGTAATTCCACCTGAAATGATTATGATGATGGCACCAAGAAATGGAAACTTGTATGAGTTGAATATGAAAGAAGCCATTTCAAGAGGAGGTGCATGTTTTGTTTCCAAAGCCACTGAAAATGAATCTAAATTGTGGCATAGGAAACTGTGTCATGTAAACTTGAAGAACATGAATAGACTGGTCAAAGGTGAGCATGTGATTGGACTACCTACAAGAGAATTCAAGTTAGATGATCATTGTGACTCATGTCAAAAGGGAAAACAACATATGTCTACTCATAAGACAAAGCTCATCAATTCAATTAATCAACCACTTATGTTACTTCACATGGATCTTTTTGGTCCTGTGAGTGTGCCAAGTATTGTAAAGAAGAGATACTATCTGGTGATCATTGATGACTATTCAAGATATACTTGGGTTTATTTCCTAAGTACCAAAGATGAGACTGCTGAGTTGATTAAAGGTTGTGTCACAATGATTGAGAACAAGCTGAATAAGAAAGTCAAGATGATGAGAAGTGACAATGGTACAGAGTTCAAGAATGGAGTTATGGAAGAATTTTGCACACAGAAAGGGATATTTCAACAATTTTCAGCTCCTAGAACTCCTGAACAAAATGGAGTGACAGAAAGAATAAACAGAACTTTGATAGAAGCTGCCAGAACCATGTTGGCAGATGCAAATTGGCAGATCACTTTTTGGGCTGAAGCAATCAATACAGCATGTTATGTTCAAAACAGGGTGCTTGTAAACAAAAGACATAACAAGACTCCATATGAAATTTTCAATAATAGAAAGCCTTACATCAAGTTTTTCAAGCCCTTTGGTTGCAAATGTTTTCTTTTGAACACTAGAGATTATTTGAACAAGTTTCAAACTAAGTCACTAGATTGTTTCTTTGTTGGATATTCTACTCACTCAAAGGCATACAGAGTATATGTGAAAGATAACATGAGTGTGATAGAGTCTTCTGACATCATTTTTAATGAGAATCAGTTCAACACAGTCAGTGGTGCAGAATGGCTGTTTGATCATGAGAAATTAATAAGGTCATTCAAGATTTATTCTGAAGACTTTGATGATTCATTCTACAAGACCAGTGTACTTGAAGAGAATAAGAAGAAAGAATTGGACTTAGAAGAATTGTGGAAAAAGGTTGCTAGAAAAGAAAAGGAATACACTTTCGTGAAAATCTCCTCAAGCAAGGTCATTGAACAGGATCAGGCTGTGAACAATCAAGACAGTCTTAAAGTACAGAATGATCAATTCAGAATGAGAGTGACACAAGCAACCAATCAAATGAAGAAGCTGTCACCACAGAAAGATTTCAAGACTTATTTCAAAATTTGAATATGGGAAACAATGGTGTATCTACTTCAGGACAAAAAAATGAGGAAGCACCAGAGTTTCATGATGCAGAAGTTGATTTGATCATTGAAGAACCTGAACTCAATGAAACAAATCTTGACACAAATTTGTCTACAAATATGATAATACAAACTCTTACTGTTGAAAAGAATCATCCGGCTGAAAGTATCATTGGTGACTTGCATGAAAGAGTTACAAGGAGTCATTCTGAGATTACAAACATCTGTCTGTACTCTTGCTTTCTATCTCAAATAGAACCAAAGAACATTGCTCAAGCTTTAAAAGACAATAGTTGGGTAGAGGCAATGCAAAAGGAATTGACACAGTTTAGAGATCTACATGTGTGGGATCTTGTAGACAAGCCATATGACAGATATGCAATTGGAACCAAGTGGGTTTTTCAGAAACAAAATGAATGAAAGGGGTTTAGTGATTAAAAACAAAGCTAGACTTGTAGCACTGGGATGTCTTTAAGAAGAAGGGATAGACTTTGAGGAAGTGTTTGCACCAGTTGCAAGACTGGAAGCCATAAGAATTTTCCTTGCATATGCTACCTCAAAGAACAGTAAAGTATTCCAGCTTGATGTTAAATCTGCATTCCTAAATGGAAAGATTGATGAAGAGGTGTATGTAGCTCAGCCACCAGGTTTTGAGGATCCAATGTATCCAAACAGGGTGTACAAGTTAAACAAAGCCCTTTATGGACTGCATCAGGCTCCTAGAGCATGGTATGATGAGCTATCTACTCATCTACTTGAAAATGGTTTCACAAGGGGAGCCATTGACAAGACACTCTTCTACAAAAGAAAGGGGTCAGATTTGTTGCTTTTACAAGTCTATGTTGATGATATCATCTTTGGATCTACAAATGAAATTATGTGTTTGGAGTTTGAAGGGGTGATGAAATCCAAGTATAGCATGAGTTCCATGGGTGAAATGAACTTCTTTCTGGGACTGCAAGTTCTACAAAATGCTGAAGGGATCTTCATTAACCAAACTAAATATGTGCAGGACATTTTGAACAAGTTCAACTGTCATGATTACAAGACTGCTTCAACTCCAATGGACACCAAAGAAAAGATGATTGCAGATGAAAATGGGGAGCCTATAGATGAACATGAATATAGAGCCAAAATTGGATCTCTGATGTATTTGACTGCAACAAGACCAGATATCATGTTTGCTGTATGTGTGTGTGCAAGATTCCAATCAAGTCCAAAAGTCTCCCACATGAATGCTGTTAAAAGAATATTAAGATATTTGAAGGGAAGACCAGACTTAGGGATTTGGTATCCAAAGAACCAAGCTTTTGATCTGATTGCATATACAGACAGTGACTATGATGGCTGCAACATGAGCAGAAAGTCAACCTCAGGAGGATATCAATTTTTGGGTGAAAGGCTAGTGTCATGGAAATGCAAAAAACAGACTACAGTATCAATCTCCACTGCAGAAGCTGAATATGTTGCTGCATCTGCCTGCTGTGTACAAGTTCTCTCGATTCAAAATCAGATGCTGGATTATAGTTTGAATTTACTAAACACCCCTATTCTGATTGATAATACTGCTGCATTTTTTACTGTTAAAAATCCTGTTCAACATTTCAAAACTAAGCACATTGAAATCAGACATCATTTCATCAGAGACTGCAGTGAAAAAGGTTTGATTGAAATGCAAAGGGTTGATACAAGTGACAATTTGGTTGACCTATTCACCAAACCACTTGATAGAACCAGGTTCAACTTTCTTCTGAAAGCCCTGGGAATGATCAACTCTGATGAACTCTGATTAAGGATGTGTGCCTGGTTGTGTGTCTCTATGTGCTAACTGATTATTTTGACAGAGGTTACACTTTATGAATGTTGATTGAATATGTTTTGAATATGTTTCAACTGAATGTTGATTGAATATGTTTTGAATATGTTTCAACTGAATGTTGATTGAATATGTTTTGAATATGTTTCAACTGAATGTTGATTGAATATGTTTTTGAATATGTCACTGTTTGAAGTTAACTGATAGGTGCTTAAGTAAATATCTGTGCAATTTGTTTGAAATTGATGATAATTCTTGACTATCAAGTTAAGTGATCTGATGTTATGATAAGTAGTTTGATCTGTTTGGGTGAAATTGAATGCTTATATGATGTCATGAGTAATCACATGTTTATGGTTACTTGAATATGTTATCTATCTGATCTTTGATGTTGTTAAGATAGGATAGACATTGAATGTTAGTACAGTCTGTTTTCTTGATGATGTTAAGAATGATTAAGATTTGATTATGTGATGCAACTGTTTATGTCAAAATGTGTTTTATGTCAAAATTAAGTGATTTAATGAATTTTATAATGAATTTTGCATAAATACCTTATTTTGGTCAAAACATGAGCAAGTTGTTTAATGGTGTAGAGATATGATAAGATTATTCAGTTCAAGCTTTAAAGAAGCTTAAAAGAAGGATTTTTTTTAGGAAAAGTCTCAAGTAGTTGTTTTTGCTGAAAATTATGTCATTTGCCCAGTTGGAAGGACATGCACTTGTGTATGTTTGGTCCTTAAATCTCTATTGATTTAAAGGATAGCCATTGACATGAAAAATGAATGCATTTGGGGCAATTATGACTTGTTTCTTATACCTTCACTTAAAACTATGTCAATAGCTCTGACTTTGAAAGGACATATATTCACATGTATGTTTGGTCCTGTTGACCACTTTTGGTCAAACAGGATAGCCATTAACCTGACAATGAAGAGATATTGGGGTGATTGAATATTAAACTGTGTTTATTGGGAAATGATAGTACATTGACTACTTAGCTGATCATATGGAATTAATAGGCTAAAAAGACCTTAGTATAGTCATTAACATGTATGGTTGCTTTCCCATGATGATGCAAAATCTAAGGTGATATAAACATAATGAATATGCTAATCTTTATGTGGAGATGCATAGTTGTCTTTGCATGTCTAAAGATAAATCTCTCCGAATGATATGGCAGAAAAGTGATTACCCAGTCATACACGAGCCTGTTGTTATTTGGTCAACCAAAAAATGAAACATCTTTAAATATGACAAAGAACATACTTTTACAAAATTTGAGAAAATATCAAAAACAAGGGGAAGAATGAATAAATCAACCAAAAGTTGATAAGTGTTTTAAATATTTTATCAAACAAGAGGGTTACAACAAGAACTACAAAGATGTTGGCAAATTCTGTCTCATCTTGAATGAAAGGCATGTTGCTAACTGTAAGTCTAATGTTCAACCTCTATAAATGTTTGAATCCAAAAATACAAAAAAACAATAAGTTCTGGCATACAAAAACTATTTTTGACCAAATACAGGAGGTTGGAGTCAAATTGTGGTGATCTGGGGAAAGCCAAATAAGCTTTAAGAAGAGATATGAGGCATCATAGCACAGTGTTGACCATTAATGCATTATGCTATAAATGAACCTAAATCATATCACCAAAGAGATGAAATTCATGCTAAGATTATACCTGCTGTTAACCTATCTATGTTGTCATAATAATGCTGAGAGTGAAGTATTGAGATAGCTACTTAGTTAATATGATCCCATTTTTGAGATCTTTTCAGTAAATGGAAGAAATTGTTTTGAAGAGAAATATAACTGAAATTTGATCTCTAAATGCACCATTTGCTCTTAAACTGTGATCTAAAAGGAAAAATATATTTTGACAAAGTGGTTTAAGTCAAAAAGTGTTGCATTTTGCCTAAAATAGGTTGAATATGTAAGTTCGGGTAAGGTTTGATAATTTTCAACGTTTCCGAGTAAGCTTAGTCATTTTTGACTTGATTATGTGTGAATATGTTGTTTCGGGTAAGGTTTGATAATTTTCAACCTTTCCGAGTAAGCTTAGTCATGTTTGACTTGATTATGTGTGAATATGTTGTTTCGGGTAAGATTTGATAATTTTCAATCTTTCCTAGTAAGCTTAGTCATGTTTGACTTGATTATGTGTGTATATGTTGTTTCGGGTAAGGTTTGATAATTTTCAACCTTTCCGAGTAAGCTTAGTCATTTTTGACTTGATTATGTGTGAATATGTTGTTTCGGGTAAGGTTTGATAATTTTCAACCTTTCCGAGTAAGCTTAGTCATGTTTGACTTGATTATGTGTGTATATGTTGTTTCGGGTAAGGTTTGATAATTTTCAACCTTTCCGAGTAAGCTTAGTCATGTTTGACTTGATTATGTGTGAATATGTTGTTTCGGTTAAGGTTTGATAATTTTCAACCTTTCCGAGTAAGCTTAGTCATTTTTGACTTGATTATGTGTGAATATGTTGTTTCGGGTAAGGTTTGATAATTTTCAACCTTTCCGAGTAAGCTTAGTCATTTTTGACTTGATTATGTGTGAATATGTTGTTTCGGGTAAGGTTTGATAATTTTCAAACTTTCCGAGTAAGCTTAGTCATTTTTGACTAACTTTATGATTTTCGGGCATGCTTTGAAGTGTTTACACTTTCCAGGTAGAGTACACTGTTGTACTCATTTCTCGAGCAAGCTTGAAGTCTTGAGATGATTATGTGTTGTTATAGCTAGTTTTTAACAAGAAATTCTTGTTTCGGGCAAGCTATGCATGTTATATGCTGATTGTGATTCCAAGCGAACTTTATGAACTTAGTCAAGTACATCAAGTAAGCTTTGTGATTTGTGTGAATATGTCGTTAGGAAAGGTTTGTTAATCTTTCTGGGCATGCTTAGATATTACTATTTAAGTTTGTCATTTTTCGGGTATGGTTTGGCATGTTGAAATCCCTCGGGTAAGGGCATACCTGATGATTGAATGTGTTTATCCTAGCAAGCTTAGTGCTAACATAGGATTTTCGGGCAAGCTCTATGAAATTTTAGACTATAGCACACTTAAATGTCTATGTGTTTTAATTTCATTCCAAGTATACTCTGTGATATGTGTGTTTATGGTTTCTTTGAAATTACAAGTGTTTTCTGGCAAACTTTGTTTTCCGGGTAGACTTTATATTTCGGGTACACTTGTGTTCCTTCAATATACTTGGTAATTTCAAAAGTTAACCTTCCGAGTACACTTTGCTTCCGAATACACTTTGTCTTCCGAGCACACTTTATACTATATGAAGGTTATTCGGGTATACTTTGCATTAGAAGGTGTTCGAGCACATTATTCTCATGAATGGTTGCTCGAGCACACTATGTTTTTCAAGTATGCTTGATTGAATATGTTAGTAAGTATGATAAAATTGATTATGATAAAATTGATTATGATTCTTATGAGGGTTCATGCTAGATAAGTTTTAATTTGAAATTGAGAAATCTATGTGGGAATCTTAATTGATTCTTAGTAAGGATGTTTATTTGATGATTATACTTGATTATTTGCCTTGTGATTAATTTCTCAAGAAATCTAGTATTTCGGGTAAGCTTTCTTCATTATTTTCTTAACTTTAAATTAATTTACTTGATCGAGCAAGGTTGATAAATAGAAAAATTCGGGCAAACTTTGTACATTCAAAATGAAAATTTTTCCAAGCAAAGTTT
Source organism: Bidens hawaiensis (assembly GCF_021521415.1). Lineage (NCBI taxonomy): Eukaryota > Viridiplantae > Streptophyta > Magnoliopsida > Asterales > Asteraceae > Bidens > Bidens hawaiensis. Next base: position 17,307 of record NW_027503376.1, read on the forward strand.
GACCGGGTAAGGTTTGTAAGTGGAAGTATACCGAGTAGACTTTGGATATATTAATCTTTCGAATAAGGTCTTATGAACTTAAATGAAATTAAAAGTTTTAATATATCAAGTGGAAAATGTTACTGGTTGACAGCTAATAATTCACAAAAGGAAAAAAAGCATTTAAAACCCACTTTCAAAAGGTATAAAAAGGGGAGTTAGACAAATTTTTCAACATTATTTCCCTCTCTCTCTCCTTCCACTGCAAATAGTTACTCCCAAAGAAAACCTAACCGACTTATCACATTCATCTTTAATCCAAACCCTAACTTAAATTAGCCCTCTAATTCCGACTAGGTAAGCATTAATGATGTGTTTTCCGATCACGATTAGACTATAATGGGCTTTGATTATGTATCTGATTACTAATACTCTGTTTATGTGTTTATGTTTTTAATTTGTCGAAGAACAGGTTCATGAAGATTTCTTTCTTTCTTCTTCATTTTTATAACTTGAAATTATCTAAAGTACTGAACTTTATGACAAATTTCACTTTGAATATGTTTGTTTATGTGTTTCAGATATGGCAGAAGAAAAATAGCCAAAGTATTTCTTTGAAAAGAAACATAATATGTGTGTACTTCTGCAAGTCACACATGACAATACCAATGATCAGATGGATGGCTCGATCAAATGTCAACTTTGCTCTTACTGAAAATCCTGTCATCTACAGAAATCACTCACTTGATTTCTGGAGATCAGCATAACTTGTAGAAGACATCAATGGGAAAAGAATTGAAGAATCCGTTGCTGGTCAGGAAATACATGTCACAGAACAACCTAATTATGAACAATTCTTCACAACACCACCTACATCACCACGCACTGAAACTGACCTTCTGACCCTAATGAAAGAAAATGCTGAGTTGATAAGAAGGAATGAGGAAGTAACACAGGAGAATGTGATCCTGTTAGAGAAGTTGGTGCAGGCAAACTTGAAAATTCAAGCCCTGGAGCAGGAGGTTGAGAAGACCTCAGCTGCCCCAAATCAGGGGGAGAATGATTCTATGCCAACTGTCTCAGGTGTAGAAGGTGAGAATGTGAATGCATTGAATATGATTATGAATGTGTATGGAGATGGAGAGGAGAGCAGTGAGGAGAGGAGAACTGAGGAAGATACTAATTCCTTAGATACTGATGTACTTACTGATGTCACTGATCCACAAACTCAAGAATCATTGATGAAAATGCTGCTACTGAGGAACTTATATACACTGAACAAGAAACTGACCAAGAAGAAAGTTCCAAGAGGGTAGAGCATGATTCAGAACTGGAAGCACTTGAAAAATGAAATTGATGACTTTCCTCCTGAAAGTGAAGAAAACTTAAAGAAGAGTCAATGGAAAGGGAGAAAATAGCCCAATCCTTAACTCATGAAGAAATGGCAGAGCAGGAGATCTTGATCAATGAAGCCAACATAGCAAAAGAAATACTTGATGATGTGGCTGATCAAGAGATGATAGAGGAGTTGATTAAGATGAATAGAGTTGAGGAAGTTGATAATTCCTTAGCTATGGTGGTTAGCATGTTTCAACCCCAAAGTCAAACATATGAAACTGCTGAACCAGCCAACTTGAATACTGATGTCATGATTGAAGAAGAGATTGGTGAGTCCATTGCTTCAATGGCTGCCAAGAAATGGGCAGAGCAAGTAAAGGAAGATCTGAAGAAGAATCCCACTGACAACTGGTCAGAAAGGGTAAATATGACAACTGATTATGTAATTTGCTTATGTTATTTGAATATGTAATTTTGATTTTTGATTTGATGTGTATTTTTGCTAAGTGTAAGTAACCACAGAAATGTTTTGGGTCAGCTGAGGTGTTCCAATCTAGGGGGAGATTGTTGGGTCAAGAGTTTGACCCAAATGAGGAGATTTGACCTAAATGAAGAATATGGAAGATTGGAATCTTCCCATAGGTGCAATGAGTGCAACTGTCACTTGGAGATATGGTCTTTCTTCCATGATCATTTCATTCTCAATCATTTCAATCTCTGCAGCTTGTAGGAAGCATACCACATCATCAAGCTTGAGTGTTTCAAAGTTTGGGTTCTGCTTAATAAATTTGCTTGCAGTATACCATTCTTTTTACAATGATTACAACAATTTTGTGTTCAAATCGGCATCTATGATCACAAGATCAGTTGTCCTAATCTCATAAACAATAGTCAAGAATCTTTCCAACACAGACTTGAGTCTTTCACCCTCTTTACACTTGAATCTATCAAGTTGCTGCTTCAGCCACCCTTTCTTGATATTCTTCAGCTCGGAATTTCCTTCAAACATTTCCAGCAAAGCATCATACATAGCTTTGGTTATGGTGTGATAAGCAACTTGGTCAGAATGTCCCGAGTTAGACCTAACTTCAGCATGGCTAAGGCTCTATCATCTTTCTTTCTTATGAACCTTTCAATGGTATGAGTGTTTGCTGTGGATGCACCTTCGTGTACATATAGTCCGTTCTTGATGGAGTTCCATATCTCAACATCATTATAGAAAACAGCAGCTTCAAACAAAACTTTCTATTTTATGTAGTTTTCTTGTCCAGAGAGCCTGAGATATTTGTTAGTAGACACTTCCTGCTCATCATTAGATCCAGACATCTGTTTGGTATTTTTGGAAAATATTTAACTTATAGCAAAATTAAAGTGAAGACTTGACAAATTTGAAAAATCAATCAGATATGTGGTGATAAAATCCTTAGATTTGATAGATCTGGATAAAATTGAGCAAGATCTATTAAAAGTAAACAATTTTAATGCAATTCAAGGTAAAAAGACATTTTAAACCTTAAATTACTGTAGATCTGAGAAAAATGAAGAACAAGGCAGCTGACATCACAAACCAATGTAACAGTGCTCAGTTGACGTCACTCTTCATCTTCAATAATCAGCAATATCTCATCAACAGTTCTTCAAAAGTAGCAGAATCAGGCTCTGATACCACTTGTAGGTCCCGTATTACTCACTAGATATATCTTTCTCTCATTTTCATAACCCACACAATAGTGTTGAGAAGAAGGTTAATGACTTGCTATTTTTGGTAAGAACAATAGAGTATTAATGGCGGAAACACTAACACCCTAAATATTGATTAATAGACACAAAGGTAACCAACAAAAATTGTAACTCAAAAGATTTCCATTAGTATTAAGTCAGATATAACAGAAATCAGTTAGGGTTTTAGAATGGAATGTTTGGATTTTATGGTCGCTTTCCGTGCAGGAGGGAGTCAGCCATCAAAATCATATTCAGGTGTAAGGTCTAGGTGTGTCATAGGCATGCCCTAAAATATTTCTTTCATAGGCTTGCCCTGACACCTGACATTCCACTTTTGAAAACCCTAATCATTCCTACATAATTAAAGCTATTACAATAAATGCTAAGTGTAAAACAGGTCTTCGGGCAAGCTTTGCAGCATGTATCTTTGTCGAGCAGACCTGGTAACCATGACGTGTGCTGGGAAATAGTTCTCCGGGCAGACTTTACTTAGAATATTTTCCAATGAAAATATTCACCTAGCAGACTTCATCCTCTTGACCATATTAAACTTTGCTCGATATAGTCCCACTAGCAAACATGTTCTTCAGGAATCCCTTCAACCCTTATGTTAATATTAACTTAATAAGCAAACCAAAGTGTGCTGGTAACACTATAGCTTTGCTAGGAGTTGAACCTTGTTCAGCAGAAGTCTTTAAGTTGTTTCTTAATCAACTTCCTTTATTAAGAATAAACCTTGCTAGATTTGGTTTTAGCTTGGTTTTAGCCAAGAGTTTTCTAGGAAAACAAACCTTGCTTGACTAAAAGAACATCCTTGCTAGACAAAGTGAACCTTGCTTGGTTTAACACTAAAGAGGAATTCTAAATGATAAGCTTGCTGGGAAAGAAAAATACCTTGCTAGGAAAAGTAAAAACTGGGAAGCTTGAGCTTACTCGGTGTCCATACATAGCAGTTTTCCAAAGAGGTTGAGATGTTTCAATCTTCCTTTGGCCTTTTTCACATCCCAACATATATAATGAACATGGGTTGAATGAAAGGTCTCATTCGTTCACCTTGATATTCGCACTCAAAAACCATACCTCTTGCAAATTTTTCTCAGAATCTCGAACATCACTAAATCACGTTTTGATCATTATTTCAGATTCATAAGCTAATTTCGATCAAAACTCAATACTTATCGTCAAGATCCATGGTTGTTTAGTGGGTTAATTAATTGATTCTTGAATCAGTTTTAACTTATGAACAAAATCCCTTATTCTAATCAGTATTAAACTAAATGGTTGAGTAGAATGGACTAGCGATGTCATTGCAAGTCCATTCGTATTTAACTTCTACGAATACATCGTCATACATGGCCTAATTGAATCAGCAATAGCATGATTGACCATCTGTGTTCATACCTAATTTTGACTTTGACTAGTTGTAGTCTAAGTTGATAATTATTGATGTCATTCGTTACAGCTATTGAATGGACATCCATTCGTGTTCCAGATCCATTCGGGATCCATTCGTTAAGATTAAAATAACGAATCAGTTCATTTGTTTGCATTGATAACGAATGAACTCACATTCGTCATGGTTTATTCGCTACTCAATCATGATTGATTCGTTATCAATCATTTTCTACATTAGTCATAACGAATAAGGTCATTCGTTAAAACGAATGATCTCATTCGTCATTATGAATGAACAAGCTTTGAAGAATAATGAATGACACTTATTAATTATTTTTCAAAAATTAAACTTTTAATTATTAAATAATGTATTCATTAATGTTCGTTTTTACTAATTCTCGGGTTTATGTATTCACAGTAATGGCAGATGAAAATAACCAAGAGGCTTCAGTTGCTGATCAACTGCAAGTTCAGCAACAACAAGAACCTAATATGCCGCCCCTACCGTTTGATAAAAAGCACATCATTTGTGCTTTTATTCAAGATAACTTTGCCAATGAGGACATATTCAGAGATATCATTGCTTTATTACGAAGATCTCGGATACACTATGCCATTATTGCTGACGTACTGATTCACTTCAGCATCATTTCTCCTTTTTGGAATTTGGCACGTTTTGTTGAGTCAGAGAATCTTATCGTCGCAGAAGTCAACAACAAGCCGATTGTTATCTCACCAGGGGTTATCCGACGGGCGCTGAGATATGTGGATAACATGAATAATCCATGTGAGTTTGACCGGACGTTGATTCATGGGTTATTTCGACGGTAATTTTATTCAGGTGACCTTGAACGTTCCCAATACAACAAGGCTTACTTGTGCGTTCTGTACAAGTATCTATTACATGCTCTTATACATTGCCTATGGGGATGCAAGGGTGGATACGATGAATGTCGGATTATGATACAATCGGCATTCGTAGCTCTTATTTTGAACAATCCGATCAACTTTTCTGAGCTTATCTTCTATCATCTCAAGGAGAACTGCTTGGTCAAGAATCGACGCATTAAATTCTTGATGAATCCATGTTTTATACAGTTGAACATTCAGGATTTAATTCCCGATTTGGAGATTGATCGGACTTTGAAAGACGACGTGTTGAAATTGGAACACATGAATGCGAACACAATAAAGAGAATGAAGACCTATAGGAGTAAGGAACCGCAGGATATCCCAAGGACCAAACCTTTAATTGGTCACTTGGCGAATCCAGCATACGTATGTCCTTTTAATGATCGTTGGATTCACGACGATTCAGATTCCGAACGAGAAGAAGGACCAGGTGGGAATGGTGATGGAGATGATGTTGGAGATGGTGGTGATGGTGGCTATGGGGGTGATGAAAGACGTGCTGACATAGAAGGCAGTAAGCTCACAGGTTTCTCAGCGAAAGCGTAAGGGCAAGGATGTGTGCAGGTTTTCAGGTGAGTAACACAACATATTGTGGACAAGGGCCATATATTGGGCAAAGCCTTTGCAAGGCGTGTTCAAGCTTGTGTTCCGATAGAAACAGGTATGTGTATTGGGATAGCTACCACCTGTAAGGCCCCGTTCCCGATGCCTTACATTGGCGTTGGGTTTACTCATAAACACAGTTCTATTTATCAGAGTTAATTAAAACTTTCGCGGAATAATAATAAAAGTCAATCATTCATTACAAACATTTATAACTTGTATTTAAACACAACACAAAATATAAAACATCATGACAATTCTTCAAATGCGAGCTTCCTCAGTTCCTGCCATGTGTCTCCCTTAAACTAGCTTCTTCAGTTTATTTACCTGCGTGCATACTAAAAGTTAGTTACACTGAGTGAGTTCTAGTTAATCCGTCAACATACAATACATTCACATACTTACTCATTCGTATCCGAAGATACATATTACTTACATGTTTATCTTTCTTTTGTACATACATAAGTTTATACCTTCTTTCTTTCTTTCATACCTTCATACTTTCTTTTTTTCATACTTTTTTGTTTTAGTCTGTTAATACATACTTAATACGCTTTGCGTTTTAAAGAGCATTACACCCTACTTCCTCGAGTATTATTAGGGACCGGTTCCCTATTCTTCCGTGGATATTATTAAGGTCTTGTTCCCTTTTTCCTCCAGTATTTTTAGGGCTCGGTTCCCTTCTACCTCGAGTATTATTAGGGCCCGGTTCCTTTCTTCCATTCAACCATACCATACCTTTCGGTATATTCATTATTATAAATTTCATACATACTCTTGATTTTTTCTATAGCATACATACATTATTCATACATTATTCATACATCATATATAAACAATCACATCTTCAAATTATCACTTGGCGGTACATGCAATATCCAAATATCGTTCACGCACCGTCAAGCATTCATTCATACATAAGTCATATAAGGCATACACTTACCACTTAAGGTAAGTGTATTAACTAATCACATCGAGTATACACACAGACCCGAAAACATAACAAGGAGATGGGGCCTGAAACTCACTTGCAAACGGTTCCTCTCTGAATTTACTGTTATGCCCTTCTTGAGCTGTGCACGGCTAACGGTGTATCAATCATAATATAAATTAACTACTTCTAACTATACCATACTTCTAACTTATTGTAACCACTAGCTACGGGGGTCCGGGGGTAGCGCCCCTGGTAGCGGGGTTCTAGGTGCGGCAGTCCCTAGCTGGGTCCAAGGGGCAGAGCCCCTGGCTAGGGTTAAGCCGGAGTTAATAAATCTATACTAAAAACCTCATCAAAAAATTGAATATAAATTATTTACTTAAATCAAATCTTTATTTTAAACGTTACCTTTCATTATTAATTATTTACTTATTCTTATATTAGCCATCACATGAGTCCATATCTATCGTCTACGTACGTATACGCGGTTTATTTTGGAAAATCACTTTAGGCCGTATTATTCTTAGGGCGTGTAAGTCCTTCTGCTGCAAAAGTCCCTTTTGGCATATAACTACTTCCAACATGTATGTCGTCATGGCGTATAAGAATTATACGTGGTATACACATATACATTGCATACAACATATATGTGGTATACACATATACGTTGCTTACAACATATACGTAGTATACACATACGTTTCATACAGGTATATATACGTGATGCACACATATATGCTACATACATACTTATACGCTTGTACACATATACGCTATATACATACTTATGCGCTAGTTAACTTACACGGCGTAAACTTATACGCCCCAACGTCAGTTCGGCTTTCTTATTACGCGTTTTTGGGATTTTTCTTCGATTCCGACGCCGTTAACCACCATGGTTGGTCGGGATTTGATTGTTTAGAGTCTAAGTAGCTTCGGGGTGTCCAGATCTGAGTTAATGTGGTCCATAAGCTCGTTTTTGGTTGATTAAACACCTGAATAAAGCTAGATCTAGATCCAAACGGCTCGTACCGGGCCTGAGGTGTCGAGTTCTACTGTGTTGGTACAGCTGGTATAAATCATTTCTTACCTTCAGTTGGTCTCGGATCGTTGAATATAGTAGAGTAGAGAGTGTTTGGCTTAAGTGTGTGTTTTTGAAGGTGTAGGCTATGGTGTAGAGATGGATGGAAATGGAAAGGATTAGGGTTTAAGGGGTAGTTTTACTCCCTTAAGCCCATGGACCTAAGGCCCATCTTTCATTTTTTGTCTATATTAATCCCATCTAATTAACCTACTTAACCTTCCACATTTATTATTTTATTATTTCTCTACTAACTCAAGTAAACTTTTATAATCATAAATAAATAATATATTTAAATATTATTTTAGAAGTTTCGGGATGTTACACCACCTGACTGAGAAGGCGAACCGGCTTGTGGTGCAAGAAATATTGAACAGAACCAAATATATGAAACATATGAACCTAAGCACCATTTTTCAATGAAAGCGTAGTTGTTACATTTCTTGTTATGTTAGAGTACATTCACAAATGCAGGTGTAGGGTTGGTTACATGTGTTGTTTGATAAAGTAAATATAAAGGTAAAAATATTCTAAAGGTTTTTCATGCTTTTCATGTTGTATAAATATAGGTTATAATACGAGCCAAGCATCAATCGGACCAGCCCAAACCCTAGAAGACGAGGGAAAGGGCCCCAAATCCACTCGGTTTAATTAAGAAGCTAGATTATAAAAGGACTTTTAATTAAGTTAGATACTTCTTTACTTTCTAACAAAGTAATCATCAATTAGTTAGTTTTCTTATTAATTTTGTTTTTCTATTTTAATGTAAATTATTTTTCTATTAATTGTAACCATAGATTGAGAAATAAAATTAAAAAAGTGTCATCTACTCAACGGGTTCTTATGAAGTTATTGCTTTCATCAGTCATTTTATACCGACCATGCCAATCCCATGCTTATAGTATTCGAAAAACTTTATCAATTACTCACCCAAAATACCATTGCCGCCACACAACACGTCATTGCCCAACTGGCAACATCCAACTAAACTAACGCCAACTTTAAGCCGTCACTGGCACATGAAACAACAACTCGAACTCTCCACCGAACTGTTAAATAGCCTATGCCCTGGCCTAGAGCAAGACAATAACGAATATCCACAACCCCCCCCCCCCCCCGGGTCACAACACTACCTAACGGCAGAACTTGTACGACATAATTTGTTTCATAGCTCGAAGACACTAAAATAAACTGTAACATCCCATTTTCTCGTTTCGGTTAATAAAATGAAAACATGAGTTATTATGAGTCGGGTTAGTGTTGGGTTAAATGGATATGAAATATGGACTTGGATTAGGAAGGAAAGAAGGAAAGACCATGGGCTTAAGACCATGATCTATAATATATAAACCTTAATTACTAAATTATTCATTCATTTACACATATTCCATACACCACCCAAAACACACACTTAAGCTCTCTCTCTAGTTTCTCTCTTTTCTCTAGCCGAACCAAGAAGGAAAACCGATCCCGATCCAAGGTAATGATAGTATGATATTGTATGAACTCGACCCCGCTAGATCTAGTCGCGAAAGGACGAGCCGACACCCCTGAACCGTTAAAGTCTTGAGATCCAGGTGGAATCGAGTATAAACCGAACCAATGATGAGCTTAGGGGTCACCCTAGCTCAGATCTGGATCGAACGAAACCAAAAACGGTAAAAGCGGTGGTAAATAAGCGAGATCTCGCTTTTCCGGCGAGATCCCGGTTATCCGGCGGTGACCATGATACTGAATCACAAGGAAATGTTATGATGTTTTAAGACTATGTTTTATGTTTAAACTACTTTGAATGTTTATTATGACAAGACTTGATAATTATGTATTAAAATTGTTTGAAGTTTTATTATTCCGCGAAAATTTTAATTAACTCTGATATTTAGAACTGTGTTTATGAGTAAATCCAACGTCCAAGGTATGCTCTTAATTCCTCTCACAATCACTCTAATTTTCTGTTTTTGATTCGAGAAGACCTTTGTCGCCATGTATGATTCAAGGATCTATCTCGAAAATATGCTTATGTTTCCATATCAATTCGGTTTTAGGCTATCTAAAATATGAATGCCAATTTTAGACCGATAATTGAGTTGGCAGTTAACCAAATTGACTCCAATTCTGAAATCTCAAATGAATTATAAAACAATTGGATTTCCATTTTCAAGTTTTGCCTAATTTTTATTTAATTTCATGTTTTGCATAATGTCAATTAGTTACTGATCTAACATGTAAATTTCAAGTTTTGCCTAATTTACTGATCTAATAATTAACTAATGCTTAATTCTTTTGAATGTTCATATAATAGTTTATATCTAATGTAGGACACAATAATTGTATTCTAACATGTTGGTGTTGGTAATGTTGACTTAAGGAGGAAGACAAATTACCTAATTGTGATAACCATGCACATAAGCTTCAACAATCAAGGCATTCTAAATATGTGAATATCTGCTCATTTGATGTAAATGAATATGAAGTGGAAGGTGTGGATGAGAAAGAAAGTGATAACGGGCCTCTATGTTTAGATGATGCAACGAATTCTTTTATAAAAAACCGGCAAGAAATAGGCCGTTCAAAGGAAGTAGTGAGTTTTGCGATGATACATGTGAAACAAATACCACTAATGAAGTTTGTAAGGATCATGAGTGTGGTTCAAGATGTAACATAGCAATTTTGAATGAGCCGAAAGGAATTATTTTAGCTGATAATTCGCTAAGCAAGAAACTAATGTCCCTCCTAATGGAATTTAGTTGCTACATATGTTGGTCTTTAATTTGGGTCCTGCTAGTGTTTTGCTCGAAGAGTCGAAGGTACTTAATGGTAATGGAGAACATCCGTTTTTTCCATGTGATGAGGTATGAAGCATCATATGATTTGCACGAGAAGAATGAGTAGCTCTTAAAACATTCTAAAGCATTTTCACTACATTAAATGTTTGTTGTCATAGATTGCATTGCCAAATTTTTTGGGTTTTTATTTAAATATTTTTTTAGTTCTTGATGTCAAGAACTCTTTATGGTGGGAGTATTTTAAGATGTATTTTTGTTGGTTATAATGAAAGTTGTTTGTAACTTGTAACATGTATTTTGGTTGGTTATAATGAAAGTTTGTTTTTATATGTATTTTTGTTGGTTATTATGAGCTCGACTAAACACATATATTTCATTCACAACATAATAGTTAGGAGGGGTAAAATAGTCATTGTGTACTGTCATTCAGAGGTCCAACCAAACAACACTTACCGCTTCAGCACTTACTGGTTCAAGACCTCTTAATCATTCAGACATCTTATTGATTCAGTACTTAATGATTCAGCACTTGAAAAACAGCCCCTTAGTTTTTGCCTACGCATAATGCCCCTAAAACAAAAATAAAAAAAGTGGAGTGTGATTACTCACCTTAGAGAGATAGGCGAGTTAAATAAGACGAGGATGTGAAATAAGTGAGCTAAACCAAGAAAAGTAAGCAAACCTAAAATTCTCACAAATTATGATATAATTAAAAAAGGTGCATTTAGCAAATGGAATTACGTTAAAATTCCAAACGGTTCTCAAGTTATGGTAAAAACAAGATTTAAGCGTGCTGAAACGGGTTAGAATCTGAAGAGTGAATTCGGGTTCGAGTTTAGGTCCGTCACATGTAAAATTTGAAAACAAAGCCAAAACTCTTCTGAAGCGAAATCTAATTTTAAGTAAAAAGTGGCATAATAAAATATCCCAAATTTTAATTATTTTATTAACCTAACGGGCTAAAACAAAATTGACCAAAGAGTGAATTCAGGGTCGAGTTCAGGTCCGTCACATGTAAAATTTGAAAACAAAGCCAAAACCCTTCTGAAGCTAAATCTAACTTTAAGTAAAAAGTGGTGTAATAAAAAATCCCAAATTTTAATTACTTTATTAACCCTAACGGGCCAAAACGAAATTGAGTTTTTAAATCGCCTCAATCAGTGCTATTGTTTAAATTACCAAAATGAACATCTTTGAAAATCAAGGTTCATTTATATAGCCACAATCGGTTTGAAGAAAACAAAATAATTATAGGGCATTAATTTAAAATCAAGCAAGTTTGGAAGAAAATCACCAACAATCATGAAACATATGCAATTCTTGGAAGGGAAGTTAATGTTTAATCTTAAGATGCATGTCTAGGTTCATAACTGATGAGAATACGGTGAATTGCATAAAAATGACAAAAAAAGGAATATAACGGTGAGTTACATAAATTCCCGCCGATAGCTAACTCCCTGTGCCATGCGTAAGACCAAGGCTTGCTCTACGCGTCGCACGGTAAACCAATTTTTTTCACATACTTGGTCGTTGAACTGTAACACTTTGTTTTCCATTCGGTTAATAAATAATAATTTTAGATGTTTTAAAATGGGCTGGTGTTGGGTTAAGTAATATGGGTAATGGACTTTGGGTAATAAGAAAAAGGGAATGACCATGGGGTTAAGCCCATGACCCATCATATAAAAACAATAATTACTCCATAATCCATTCATTTCACATATTCCATACACCATAAATAAAACAAACACTTAAGCTATCTCTCATATTTCTTTTCTCTCTAGCTGAAATAACCAAGAAAACCGAGCGTCGATCCGAGGTAATAATGTTATGATATCTTATGGATCCAAACCCGCTAGATCTAGTCGCGAAACGTCGAGCCGACACCCTCAACTGTTAAACTCACGAGATCCGGATGGAATCAGGTATAAACCGGTCAAAAGACGAGCTTCGGGGTCACCCTAGCTCGGAACTGGATCGAACGGGACGAAAAATGGTGAAAAACGGTGTAAAATACGTTTTTTCGGCCACTGCCCGGTTTTCCGGTGGTGACGGCGCCGGAAAGGCGGCGGATACGACGATGTCATGTTAGAGAATGTTTCTGACATTCTCTGACAAAATCCTAGTTCGTTAGCGGTGATATAACGTATTAGCAAGCAATTCGTTATGCCCATTCGTTAAGAAGAGATAACGAACTAGAAGCCGTTCGTTAAGCCTTTCATTAAGTAATTCGTTAACGGAGAACTGATGATTGAACCCCCAGTTCGTTATAAGGGCCAGTTCGTATAAAGGTTCAATTCTTTATACAGACCAGTTCGTTATAAACCTACAGTTTGTTATAAAGGTTCAATTCGTTATAAAGAGACAGTTCGTTATAAAGGTCAATTAGTTATGAGATAACGAAGGAGTTAATTTGTTAACGAACTGGATGACTAACTAAGTTTGAAAGAATGACAAAAAGTCCCTAGACTTATGATAAAATGGTTTAATTACAAAGAAGCCCACGAACATAATAAGTTAGGAAATAAAATAATATATTAGAATTCTAATGAAAAATGTGTTAAGACGGTTAATGGAAATAAAATTTTTCCAAACTAACCAGGCAGCTCGACCCCAGCCAGGGGCTCTGCCCCTTGAAACCTTCTAGGGGCTGCCGCCCCTAGACCCCGCTACCAGGGGCGCTGCACCCGGACCCTCGTTCGTTGAGGATTATAATAAAACTAGAAATACGAAATGGGTTGTGATAGTTAATTGATATGTGTAACTGTTATACAGTCAGTCGTGCGAAACTAAAGAAAGGAATAACCGTAAACGGTGAACGTAACCTCATTCAGGTGAGTTTCTATCCCCACTTCCTTGTTATGTTTGCGAGACTGTGTGCGTACTCAATGTGAACGTTAATACAATTACCATTTAAGGTAAGTGTATGCCATAATGATTGATGTGATAGTATGTATGAATGTTATGACTGAATGCTTGTCGGTGCGTGAACGATATTCAGATATTGCACGTATCGGCAGGGAAAGTAATATGTAGAATGCCTAGTATGAAAAATGTATGTATGAAAGTACGTAATGAAAGGAGTATGTACGAAAGGATGATTATATATAGAAAGTTCGTATGGTTATATGACGAACAAAAGGTATAGTTAGAAAGGGAACCGACCCGTATAATATCGGCGAATGTAGGTAACCGACCCTAATATAATTAGCGGATGTTGGGAAACCACCCTAATAATATCGACGAATGTAGGGAACCGACCCTAATAATATCGGCGAATGTAGGAAACCGAACCTATAATATCAGCAAATGTAGGGAACCGACCCTAATAATATCGGCGAAGGTTATAGGGTGGAATTCTCTTTAAAACGTATGTGTATGAATGAAAGAATGAAAGTACGTGTGTGTGTAAGTATGTAAGTAAATATGAAGGTATGTGCCTTCAGGTGTATATGTAAGTATGTAAATGTATTGCATGTCGTCTAATTAACAAGAACTCACTCAGCGTAGCTGACTTTTAGTATGCACACAGCTTAATCGACTGAGACAACTAGTTTGAGAGAGACACATGGCAGGATTGGAAGAGACTGGCATCTGAAGATCTGTTATGATGGTTGATATTATATGTTATGTTATGTTTTTAAAAGACTAGTTATGGATGTTTGTAATGAATGGTTGACTCTTATTATTATTCCGCGAAAGTTTTAATTAACACTGATATTTAAAACTGTGTTTATGATTAAATCCAATGCTAAAGTAGGGCACCGGTAACGGGCCTTACAAGTTGGTATCAGAGCATAAGTTCGAGAGAATTAAGCATCCTACATGCTTAGACTCAAACAGAGAATGGGAATTAAGTAAAAAAAGAAAGAACATGCCAGTTCAAGAGAGCCATGTGTCACTCAAGCAAGCTAAGTAAAGGTAAAGTATGTGATTAATTTCAAATGTTAAGTAGAATGATGAATGAATGCTAGCTTAATTTTTAGAGAACGAGGTATGATGTTAGCTTAATTGCTAAATAAAGAATGTATGAATGCTTGCTTAATTGCTAGGGATAGGAGTATATGAAGATATGAACTGTTTGATTGTCTAACTGTTAGAAGTAGAACTAATACAAGTTGACTCACAAAGGGAAGTGTATAGGACATGGAGAGTAACGTGATCAGCTAATCACAGCTGGTCATTGTTATTACCTGTTAGCCTTACTAACCTTGTACTAAATGGTTCCTTAAGTGATGACGTTTGTGTTTCCTTATAGAATACGAATGGCTGGAGCTCGAAATGTTGCTGGAAAGGGAGGACGTATGGGACGTCGTGGTAGGCCACACATTGTCCGAGAACAGTCTGTAGAATCATCTAC
>NW_027503377.1:0-29387 GCF_021521415.1 Bidens hawaiensis
GTTATTATTCATACAGCTCGTAAGACGCCACGTGCGCAAGCTTTATTATTCATACAGCTCGTAAGACGCCTCGCGCGCAAGCTGTTATTAATCATACAGCTCGTAAGACGCCTCGCGCGCAAGCTGTTATTATTCATACAGCTCGTAAGACGCCTCGTGCGCAAGCTGTTATTATTCTTATAGCTCGTAAGACGCCTCGCGCGCAAGCTTTATTATTCATACAGCTCGTAAGACGCCTCGCGCGCAAGCTGCTATTATTCTCATAGCTCGTAAGACGCCTCGCGCGCAAGCTGTTATTATTCTTACAGCTCGTAAGACGCCACGTGCGCAAGCTTTATTATTCATACAGCTCATAAGACGCCTCGCGCGCAAGCTGTTATTATTCTTATAGCTCGTAAGACGCCTCGCGCGCAAGCTTTATTATTCTTATAGCTCGTAAGACGCCTCGCGCGCAAGCTTTATTATTCATACAGCTCATTAGACGCCTCGCGCGCAAGCTGTTATTATTCTTATAGCTCGTAAGACGCCTCGCGCGCAAGCTTTATTATTCATACAGCTCATAAGACGCCTCGCGCGCAAGCTGTTATTATTCTTATAGCTCGTAAGACGCCTCGCGCGCAAGCTTTATTATTCATACAGCTCATAAGACGCCTCGCGCGCAAGCTGTTATTATTTTCATACAGCTCATAAGACGCCTCGCGCGCAAGCTGTTATTATTCTTATAGCTCGTAAGACGCCTCGCGGACAAGCTTTATTATTCTTATAGCTCGTAAGATGCCACGTGCGCAAGCTTTATTATTCATACAGCTCATAAGACGCCTCGCGCGCAAGCTGTTATTATTCTTAAAGCTCATAAGACGCCTCGCGCGCAAGCTGTTATTATTCTTATAGCTCGTAAGACGCCTCGCGCGCAAGCTTTATTATTCATACAGCTCATAAGACGCCTCGCGCTCAAGCTGTTATTATTCTTATAGCTCGTAAGACGCCTCGCGCGCAAGCTTTATTATTCATACAGCTCATAAGACGCCTCGCGCGCAAGCTGTTATTATTCTTATAGCTCGTAAGACGCCTCGCGCGCAAGCTTTATTATTCTTATAGCTCGTAAGACGCCTCGCGCGCAAGCTTTATTATTCATACAGCTCGTAAGACGCCTCGCGCGCAAGCTGTTATTATTCTTATAGCTCGTAAGACGCCTCACGCGCAAGCTTTATTATTCTTACAGCTCATAAGTCGCCTCGCGCGCAAGCTTCATTATTATTATAGCTCGTAAGTCGCCACGCGCGCAGGCTTTATTATTCTTACAGCTCACAAGTCGCCTCGCGCGCAAGCTTCATTGTTATTATAGCTCGTAAGCCGCAACTCGCGCAAGTTTCATTATTCTTACAGCTCGTAAGTCGCCTCACGCGCAGGCTTTATTATTCTCATAAATCCGTAAGTCGCCTCGCGCGCAGGCTTTATTACTCATAACTCTCAAGCTGCCTCGCGCGTAAGTTATGTTACATTATTACCAAGTTGGGCGCTCCATCTTTTATCAGGCCTCGCGCCACTATGATGCGTGCTATATCTTATTTATGCCAGGGCACTATCATTATCACAAGGACCGCAACATGTCACCATCATGGGGAAAACCTCCCAAAACTCAAAGACAATAAAGACAAGGCCGAAGGAAAGGGAAAAAACCGCTCCATGACCTAACACACCTCATAAAGTCCAGCTCTCCACCTAGACGCTTGCGCGCCCAGGAGCAACGCTGGACTTGGGGGGCTTGTAGGGGTATGGTACTAAACCCGGTTTTACGACCCTAAATTTATTAATGTTTGGCTTATTTTTATTACATGGACTAATACAATGTTATTGGGCTGAGGGGGTTTTTGTGGAGGTAACCCTAACTGGGCTAGGCCCATTAGGGTACCATGATGGTGGCCATGAGACTCTCTATATAAGGAGGTCTCCACCTCCTTATTAAAGGGTCATGCTCAATAAGAGCCACCACCACTTTTTTGTGTCTGTAAACAAGAGATCCTCAGGATTTCTTAGCAGTCACCTCCACGCCCCCAAAAAACCATTGCAGGTCTCAAGCAGCTGGAGAAGAAGATCAAGACGTGGTTCGTTCATCTCGAAAATCCGTGGAAACATCATCATGGATCAGGTCAGATTCATTTCGTGCTTCGACAACGTGGAGCGGCTACTTTGAAGGCGAGAGCATTGAAAGAAGTATGGAATATAGCAGCAGTGATACCAGTTGACAGAGGAATCAAAGTAAACAAAAACCATGGAACTAGCAGCAGTGGTTACTGTGAGGAGCTTCTACCCGAAGAAAACTTTCTCGGTATTTGTAATCAAGAACTTCTAGCTCGTGGTTAGCGAGCTTCTCAAACGCACCCGCAATGGTAAATACACGAGCTTCTCAAACGCACCCGCAATGGTAAATAATTAATATTCAACTTCACTTTTTCAATATGTTCTACTCGCATATAATAGAAAACAAGTATAGAGTGAACATGTAACATGTTTGTGAACTTAATGTAGGTGATCTCCACTGGAAAATTGTGTCTGTTTATATCCACCACTCGGGTGAAGTGATGCTAAAGATGAAAAGCAAACATGTTGGCTCTACAATAACCAAAAAGAATAAAAGTAAGTGATTTTGAATATTAAAGTTTAATGTTTAACTGATCACGTGTGTTATCGTCTAACGTATTGGATGTTTCAGATGTGGTTTTGGAGGTTTGCAAAAACATGCCAGCGTGGCCAGGGCGACACTTGTTTGATGGCGGTGAGCAGAGGCGATACTTTGGGCTGAGGACAGCTATTCGTGGATTGGTAGAATTTGAGTGTAGGAACCAAAGAGAATATGATATGTGGACTCAAGGTGTTTCGAGGCTTTTGTCGATTGTGGCCGAAAAGAAACTTAGTCGGAAAGCATAAGGTTTAAGTGTTGTAAAGGACTACGGTGTTTTGGTTTAGTTGTATCTCGGGTTTAGGGAGTTGATAATTATATGGTTATAGGGGTTGTGTAATGAACTTAATGATATAAGTTTGTTTATTGGTTGGTAACTTTTGCATTTCATTGTGTATTAATAGTTTTGAGGATAAATTAGCACTCCTTTATTTGGGTTTAGGAAGTGAAGATTTTTGAATTTTATTGCTATTAATTAGCACTCCTTTATTCGGGTTTGGAGCCGACAATAAGCTAAAACGTTAATATATATTTAAGGGCTTAATGGTGTTAAAATACTTAAAATGATATAGCAAATCACTTTGTACAAAATGATATTACAAATCAATATTTGCATTGATCTAAGGTTTTATAAACATTTATGAAACTAGGCCAGATAAAAAGATAGTATGGTACCAAGTACACCTACATAGGGCAATTGTAGTTGTATCTTAAATATCAAGTAAATCATGGTATGTGCCAACAAAAAGACAGATAACATATTATGACAATATGAAACTCATGTATGAAGTTGTGGTCAAAGAATTTATGGCCTCATTTTAACTTTATTTATTGCAAACTTCGTATATTTATTTGTTGTTGACAACTCCTATGGACCCATTTGTATGCGTATTTAAGTTTTAGGTTGTTTTAACCATAGCAATCGCAAGATCCGACGAACTCGGGAAAACAGCATTACTCCAACATTTACAAACCAGATATTGATTCGTGCGTTTGGGATTAAGAACTAAACCGTTTGGAAAGTTTTAGAGAGAGCCACCAAGAAAAAAACTGTTTTTTACCGAAGTTAGTATTAGAGCTCAAACTTGAAACAAAATTAAAACTAAATAACTAAACATTCAAAAGTTTTAAACTAATCAATCCACAAGTACCACTAACATAAATGAGTAATGAGATCACGCCCAACATTTAATATGACAAAGCACAGTATTAGGCCTATCAATCAGGTTACCTCAAACTCCAACTATACAAAGCAGTCGTTTTAAGATAGAAACTACTAAGAGTGAAGAATATTTGAGAGTTAGTGTTGCAAGGGTTAGTAATTAGTTGAATTGTTAAGTTAGCCAGTTAGTTAACAAGTTACATCTAACCGCTTAGCAAACTCTATACACAAGGATGATGTTTTTCATTACTAAAAGTGAAGCACAAGATATATAGATTCTTAAATTAGTTGTGGCTGTTATGATTAAACGCGCACACGGACCGAACACAAACACAAAAGCTACAAACGAACACGAGGATTTAACGTGGTTCGGTCTAAACTGACCTACGTTCACGGGTGGCAACTAGATACCCTTTATTGAGTGACAACGATTACAAGTACATAACAATAATATATATAGAGATACGACTAGGGTTTGTATCTTATTAAACATGAAACCTAAACCGGGCCGAGCTTCGGTCTGTCCACCCTACAGCCGTCTGCCCTTTGGACTTCAATTAATAAACCGGGCCTAAACAAAAGGCCTACTGATGACCGTCGTTCAAGTCAATCAAAAACCTAATTAAACTACCTAGATATGATAAGTAAGGTATCGTATCCACCAGGAGTATGTGGTCAATGTAATTCGTGTACAGACTTAATATTATGAAGTAACTGGTTTTTAGTGCTAATCACACAAGCAATTAAAGTGAATTTAGTGAACTAAGTAACAAACAAGTAAACGAGTTTCAAGCAATTAACAAAGCAAATCACACCCGGGAATTCAAGTAAGCAACATACAGTTATCTCATGCAACCTAACAGATTAATTATTAACGATTAACTACAGATTGATTAATCAGACAAAACCTTAGACATCAACAATCATTTTACACACGACACTGGTTATCAAACAGTCCTTGCCAGTGTGACTCAGTTAAGGGCAATCGTATGTTTTATCGTATTCAATCTAACTAAACAGTCATATGATCAATTATCTAGCAACTGGTAACAAATCGTTCAGACTAACGTAAACCTAAACCGATTGAACACGCAGAAATACCAAACATCAATAATCATATATCAATCATCAATATTTATACAAGAATGTTCTTAGTCACATGAGAAAAATTATAAAGATTACAAACTATACATCCCGGGTGAGATTCTAGGAGATTAGCCGAGCCTTGACATCGTTAAATCTTCAATACGGATGATATGGATCATGTGTAAGGTCTTGGCACAAGATCGGATGGTGGAAATCGCCTCTTGGAGCTGCTGGAATCGCCTCTTGTTCGTGAAAACGGAGTTAGGGTTTTTTCTTGATGAAGAATATGATATAACCTAAAATTCCCGTCTGCACCCCCCCCCCCCATCGCGGTACGCGATGGGGTCTTCACTGGTCTATCGCGTAAGTCAACATTATTTAATATCCCATCGCTGTACGTGATGGGTCCTCAGCAAGCCCATCGTGTACCACGATGGGTCTTGTCACCAGCAAACTTTAATATCTTGTCTCGTTTCGCGTGCTGGACATCCTGGGTCTTCATACCATGTCACAACAGGTCCAAATTGAGTACTTTAACACCTGTGACCTGAAATCCAATAATACACGTATGAAGTATCGAAAGTTCTAGATTAAACGATTAAAACTAAACAATAAACGAACTAAAACATGTACAGATTAACCAACTATCACATGCGAACCCTACAATCTCCCACTCGGAGGCCTTGAGTACACTCGTCTGCACTCCTCATCGCACTTCTGTAATCTAAACATCTACTTGTTGCCACTGCCTTCTCATCAACTAACCTGAAGGCCCGTTGAAGCTCCTTGGAGCTCCAACACGTCAGTCATGGCAAAAACTGAGCCTGGCTCGTTCTCTAGACCTACCGGCTCCCACTGTAACGAACTGTCGGATCCTGAGATACCCCGAGAACAAACACTCTTCATATTCAACAAGTAATTCACTTGAGAGACTTTAACAGCTAGAATACCGGTTTTCTTAATCCACTGTCGACCTGGAACTGTAACTGAAACACGACATGTGCTCCCACTGTCACGATGTCCCCACAAATGATTTAACCTTCCTAGCTCGTTCATCTTGAATCTTCACTTTGGCTCTGGGTTTGTTACTTGCAAAACGAACGTTCTTCTACCCACGAGATTTCGTGAACCGAACTTTGTCTTTCTCCAAAACTAGATACACTCCTTTTGGTGACATATCGACCATATACAACGAACCCATTTTTTCTTTCCAAGAGCAACCACGAGATTCCCATTGACTAATTTCCACTATCCATTCTCGAATTTAACATCGTGTCCCTGGTCATCCAACTGCCCAACTGAAATCAAACATTTCTTCAAACTCGGAATAACCCTCACGTCAAGTCACAGAAGTACCTATTGAAGTTATCAAATCAACATCTCCCATACCCGTAACCTCTAGAATATCATCGTTTGCTAGCCGAACCTTTCCAAAATCTCCAAACTTTAGATTCTTCATCGTTTCACTACAGTGAGTGACTGGAAACGATGCACCAGAATCCATCACCCAATAATCAACGTTACTCTCAACACTGCAAACCAAAGCCTTATCACTAGTGACCCCGTCATCTGTGTCTTCTTCTGTAACGTTCACCTCTTTCTTACCATTCGAACACTGATTCTTGAAGTGTCCATTCTCTTTACAACCCCAACATTCTATATCTTTACGATTCCTAGACTGACTCCTCTCCTGCTCCCACTGCCTCGTTTTTTTCCCTACCTCTGCCTTCTGTGACTAACATATTTTCTGATGATTCACCTGAACTTCTGCGTCTTGAATCTTCACCAAAAATCAAATCCTCAATCCCATCAAAAGTAATTTTTGTAGACGAACTACAAACCGCAGTCATTGTTTGCGACCAACTGTCAGGTAAAGAGGATAATAACAATAGGCCATGGACTTCATCATCAAACTTAATGTCGACTGACACTAAGCGGGACAAGATCGAATTAAGATTATTAACATGCGTTGTAACTGACCCACCCTCTTTCATTCTTGTTGTCACTAGCTCTCGAATAAGATAGACCTTATTCACTGCCGAAGACTTCTCATACATGTTGGATAGTGCATCCATCATACCACGGGCTGTGGTTTCTTTCATGACGTTAAACGTCACATCTTCCGACAATGACAGTGTAATACAAGCCCTAGCTTTCTTGTCTAACTTCTTCCACTCTGATCTGACAACTTTTCTGGTTTTTCATCCTCAAGTACTACATCTAAGTCATTCTGACAAAGCAGCGTTTCAATCTGCATCTTCCACCAACCAAACTTCTGTCCATCAAACTTATGTATCAAAATTTTTCCGTCTTCTGCCATAACAATGACTAAACGAAAACTTGGATAAAAACAGAGACAGACACAGCAATGGAACGGACCTGAACTTAACGGTTGTTCTACTGAACTCTGTTAAAAAATCAACCTTTTTAAACGCAGCGGAATTACGAACTGAAAATCAGAACTGAAACTTTAAACTGAAACAATAAAACCTGACAACGCGGTTGGCACTGGTTCTATGTTTCTTTAACGCTTCTTCTAAATAATAACGATTCTTCAAAAGAAAAAATAGGATCTTGATTTAACTATTCTTGGCTCGTAGTTTACAAAATAGGATTTCGACTCAAATTTATTTCTCACTGAACTGTCCAAAACTGGTCCAAAGCAAAAGGATGAAAACTTAAAAAATTGAATTCTTTTCAAAAAAGAACTTCCACTTCAACCTAATCTACAACTTGAGCTAAAATTAAAAACCGTTTTCTTCTTCTTTGTGACACTCAAGCTTTTTCTTTGTTTCTGACCTGACATAAATTGACGGCAGCGCTAGGGTTCTCGGCGGCTGCCCTGGTAGAATTCTTAACATGTGGTGACTTCTACTTCTTTCTTACGGAACCCAAACACTCCAATCTTTGACAGTGATCAACCGCGACAGCCGGCTATTGTGGTGGCGAGAATTGGACAGCGACAATGGCGGAACCCTAGCTACGGCTAGCGGTGAAGCGGTGGTGTAAGAGACTGGTTCAACGTGTTCTTCGTGTGATCCGAACCTAAGCTCGTGATACTACTTGCTAGGATTAACGCACACACGGATCGAACACAAACACGAAAGCAATAAACGAACACGAGGATTTAACGTGGTTCGGTCTAAACTGACCTACGTCCACGGGTGGCAACTAGATATTCTTTATTGGATGACAACGATTACAAGTACATAACAATAATATATATAGAGATACGTCTAGGGTTTGTATCTTATTAGACAAGAAACCTAAACCGGGCCGAGCTTCGGTCTGGCCACCCTACACTCGTCTGACCTTTAGACTTCAAATTATAAACCGGGCTTAAACAAAAGGCCTACGAACCCAACAGTAGCAGAAGTTGTAGTAGCTACAAGTATAGAGCTACGATTTGGTGTTGAGCTTAAATTAGTGAAACCTAATAAACAAGCTTTAGACATGTATTTAGAAAAATACATTTTAAGCATGGGTTACTTAATCCTAGTAATGTAACAAATACTAAAATAAGTTAAGATTGTTGCACGGTTCTACAAATTCTATTATTACTTGTGCAAAATTATTTTGTTCCTTACTAAACTTTTACGTTTTCTTAAAAAAAGACAAAAACTATGCATATAAATTGAATATATGCCACCATGTTAAACATTAAATCCTCAAACTCTAAAATAAACTGTAATAATGATTTGGTTGTTATGAAACAACGATCTACTAGCAGGATCTAATATTAAAAGTATATGAACATAAAAACATGAACTATATTTGTAGAGAGAAAGAGATAATGGAAGAGTTCATTCTTATTAATGTTCGTAAAATATCAAATTCAAGAGCAATTATTTATACAGTTAGAAAGTTAGTACTACATTATAGTGCTATAAACCGTATTTGTAACAATATTGATAACCATATAAATAATATTCATGGAATTGGTTTTGTTAAGTTTCATTTTTTAAACAATTTGGTGTTTCTTCACAAAGATTAGATACTTTTAATAGTTTTTGGCTTAAAAGTATGTACAATTAATAAAAGAGTGAATTGCGATTTTCGTTTTTATGGCTTGTTCAAATATTTGGTTTTAGTCCAATAGTTTCAAATTTACGATTTTCGTCCATTTGGTTTCATTTCACTTGGAATTAAACCCGAATTCATTACCCCTGTTAAGTATGGTAGTTAAACCCATTAGCGTGCCCCTCACGCGAGGGGCAGTTTTGTCCCTTTTTTCTCAAATACACCCCAACCCCTCACGTGAGGGGGCTTGAGAATTAGGACTGAGGTTTATTTGGGATGAAAAAGGACAAAACTGTCTCTCACGTGAGGGGCACGCTAATGAGTTTAACGATCAACCTTAACGGGATTAATGAATTTGGGTTTAACCGTAGGTGAAATGAAACCACAGGGAAAAAAATCGCAAATTTGAAACTATTAGACTAAAACCACATATTTGAACAAAACACATGAACGAAACCACAGTTTAGTCTTAATAAAATGTACGTATAAGTTAATTGTTTATTTTGTAAGATGTTAATAGAGAAAAAGTTTGAATTGCTTATTACTTAATAACACATTATAATACATAAATGCAAACCCAAGATACCTAACAGGTTCTTTGGCTCATAGTAAACCTAATACCCAACATACCCCCCTCCCAGGTGTAGTTGTAGCGGAAGTAAACTGAAAATACTAAGACCGGAAACTATAAGAAAACAAATAATAATAAGATCACAAAACACAACCTTTTGTTATGTTGTTATTTATGTAAATATATAAGTGTGTTACCATTGGACCAACAATCGTTGATCCCACCCGCACCTTACTCAAACACTTACTGCAGAAAAACGCTGACATCTTTGCGTGGGCACCAGCTGACATGACTGGTGTACCCCGAAGTAAGGCGGAGCATAAGCTCAAGTGCGATCCGGCTGTTACGCCAGTCGTACAAAAGCGCAGAGTAATGGGGCCTGAACAAACTAACGCGTGTAGAACCCAAGTCAAGGAACTCCTTGAAGCAGGCATCATACGCGTTAGTAGATATCAAACATGGGTTGCAAATCCCGTAATGGTACCGAAGAATGACAAACAATGGCGCATGTGCATAGATTTCAAAGATTTGAACAAAGCATGCCCCAAAGATTGTTATCCGTTACCAGAAATTGATCTTAAGGTGGATTCGTTGGCACCATTTCGCCTTAAATGCTTCTTGGATGCGTATAAGGGGTACCATCAAATCCACATGGCCGTAAATGACCAGGACAAAACCGCATTTCGGACGCCCGATGGTACATTTTGTTATAAAATGATGCCATTCGGACTTAAGAATGCAGGGTCCACGTACCAACGACTGATGGACAAAGAGTTTCATGCCCAAATCGGGAGAAACTTGGAAGTCTATATGGATGATTTGGTCATCAAAAGCCCCGAGCCAGAAGCGATGTTGAAAGACAGTGAAGAAACTTTCAACACGCTCAGAAAGATAAACATGAAGCTCAACCCGAGCAAGTGTTCATTTGGGATGGAAGAAGGGAAGTTCTTGGGAGTCATTGTTACTAAAGATGGCTTCAGAGCGAACCCTGAAAAGGTCGAAGCCATTGTTAAAATGGAATCACCTACCACCATCAAACAGGCTCAGACACTGAATGGACGACTAGTCGCACTTAATCGCTTTTTGGCAAACCATGCGGATAAGTCGTTTCCTTTCGTGTCAACATTGAGAAACTGCTTAAAGAAAACGCACTTCCGCTGGACACCAGAAGCGGAAGCAGCTTTTCAGGAGATTCGGTCACGCCTGATCGAACTCCCAACACTTACAGCACCACAAGCGGGAGAAGAGTTAATCCTATACCTTTCCGCAACAGATAGAGCAACCGGGGCAGTCCTGCTAATAGAACGAAAAGGCATCCAGATGCCAATCTATTATGTTAGCCGTGTACTAACAGACGTAGAAACCCGGTACTCTACCCTCGAAAAATTAGTCTTAGCACTTATACACGCTTCACGCAGGTTAAGACGATATTTCCAGGGCCACCCAATCACCATTCTCACCAACTTCAAACTCAAACGTTCTAGGCAAACCCGAATTATCGGGACGTCTAGCCAAATGGCAATTGAATTGGGAGAATATGCAATTAAGTACAAGCCAAGACCAGCCATAAAAGGCCAGGTCCTGGCCGATTTTATTGCAGAAGTCCCCGCTTCGCGGGAGAAAGAGTGCCAGGAGGAGGCTCAACCCTCCCCAGCACAGGACATCAATGATGTCTGGCGACTCTACACTGATGGAGCAGCCAATAACGAGGGTTCAGGCGCAGGGTTAAAATTAACCAACCCAGCAGGCCAAGAATATACTTACGCTATTCGGTTGGATTTTCCAAGTACGAATAACGAAGCCGAATATGAAGCATTCTTGGCCGGATTGAGAATTGCGCGTAAGATGGGAGTGAAAAACTTGGAAGCCCACGTGGATTCCATGCTGGTGGCCAACCAAATAAATGGGACGTACACGGCTGTGAACGACACAATGGCCCTGTACCTCGCTCAGGCAAAAACCCCTATGCGTGATTTTCATGATTGTAAAGTCATACATGTCAAGCGCAGCGAAAACAAATCTGCGGATGCGTTAAGCAAGCTTGCATCACTAGCCTTCACCCACTTGGGAAAGGACATCCGCATTGAACTCCTCGAAGCACCATCAGTCCCGCACAAGGAAATTTGTGTCATCCAAACCGGTACAGAAACATGGATGACACCAATAATAAATTACCTTGCAGCAGGAACACTACCAGAGTCAAAAACACAGGCAAGAAAACTACGCTGTAAAGCACTGAATTATCAACTCATCGATGACACCCTTTACAGACGTAACTTTCTTGGCCCACTCTTAAGATGCGTGGACAACCAAGATGCTGACTACCTCTTAAGGGAAGTACACGAAGGCATCTGTGGAGTTCACGCAGGTCCCCGCGCTGTTGTGGCTAAGCTGAACAATGCGGGATACTTTTGGCCGGGGATGCATATGGATGCACTGGCATACACCAGAAAATGCAGGTCTTGCCAGCTTTACGCACCCAACACGCATCGCCCGAAGAATGAACTTGTTCCAGTCACTTCTTCGTGGCCATTTCAGAAGTGGGCCATCGATGTGACAGGCCCATTTCCCACAGCAGCAGGAAATGTTCAGTTCCTAGTGGTAGCCATCGACTACTTCACCAAGTGGATAGAAGCAAAACCTTTAGCCCAAACAACCGCAAAACATATCAAAAAATTTATTTGGGAATTTATTATTTGTCGTTTTGGACTTCCACAGAATTTGGTGAGCGATAACGGCACCAACTTTGCTGACAAGAAGCTACAGCAGTGGCTGAAAGAACTTCAAATCACCCACACCTTTACCTCAGTGGCACACCCGCAAGGTAATGGTGAGGTGGAAAGAGCAAACAAGAGCAACGTCGATGGCATAAAGAAAAGACTCTTGAAACACAGATCCGGCTGGGTGGACGAGCTTCCGCACGTCCTTTGGGCAAACAGAACGCTGAAAAAGGCCAGTACGGGGGAAACCCCGTTCAGTCTCACTTATGGCACTGAAGCCATGGTCCCGGTCGAAATTGGTTTACCCTCACCAAGGGTCTTGATCCAGCCAGAAGACAATGATGCGGAAAGACGGTTAGACCTTATGCTAACCGAGGAACGCAGAGACTTAGCCGCAGTGCGTGAAGAGAATTACAAACGACAAATGCAAAAGTACTACAACACGCGGGTAAAACTCTGCAACTTCAATGAAGGAGACTACATACTGCGTAACAACGAGGCTTCGAACCAAGAACGCCCAGGAAAGCTGGCCCCGGTCTGGGAAGGGCCATACGTTATCAAACAAGTTCTGGGAAAGGGCGCATACCGGCTCGAAAGGCTCGATGGCACTCCCATCCCAAGAACATGGAATGGAGCTCAATTACGCAAATGTTATATGTAGATCAATTCCAAACTTGTAAAGAAAAGGCCTAAGAGCCACTTCTAATGGAAATGATTCTCCTTTCACAATGTGTTGATAGCCTTACCTTTAACTTATGAACTTCCCATGTGCCGGTATTCACCGCATCAATGTGTGAAGAAGTAAGTAGTTGCGTGTGGAAGGCGGCAAAACCCGCATAAACACAACGCTAAAAATGTTAAAAAAGTTCTAAGGAAAACCTACACGCAGGTCAGATGTAAGTAAAGTTTAGCCATCCTTGTAAGTGCAAGTGACGGTCTTACCCGCACAATCACGAACAAGGAAGCAAAACTTCAACCTATCATCTACCACGTTCAAAAGTTAACTTATTCTGAACACTTAGAAAATTTCAAAGGAAAAGATGAGGAAAACTTCCACGCAGGTTAAATGTAAGTTTAGCCATCCTACTAAGTGCAAGTGACGGTCCTACCCGCACAATCATGAAAGAGGAAGCAAAATAAACTTATAATTTACCACGTAAAATAAACAAAGAAAAGGACACACATTCTTTATTTCATCAAAACTCGAATATTACAAACATTGCTGGGTGTATACCCGCATACAAAAGAAATACAAAAGCAAATATCTACGCTAGTGGTGGAAAGGGATCTTCTGGATCATGCTTCAGGACCACTTCCACTTGGACCCGCACCATCAGCAGAGTGTGGCGGTTCAAGGAAAGCTCTAAGGACAGCAAGCCCATCATCAGCAGCAGCAATTTCATTCACCTTCTCCACCACCGGATGCGGGAAGGCAGCATACTGGTTCACTGCTTGGTCGTAAATAGTTTCAGTATCCGCATTATACAAAGGGAAGTTGGAAGGCGGGACGCCTTTCTCAGCAAACCCTAGACCAAGCAGGAAGCCGGCCCGTTCCCCATCCTCATGAGAAGCGTTGAGGGCTGCGCTCATAGCATCGTCGTAAGATGTCTCTGAAAAGACCCGATGCACAACCTACAAAAAATGTACAAGTATAAGAAACACTTCTATTTTTACAAAGGAAAGCGTGAAGACATAAAGCTAAAATTCCTGAGGCAACGCTTCTCGAAGAAGCCATTCCTTGGCAACCAGAGCTTGGGTGCAGGCGCGTTCAGCTTCGCTCTTATTAAGATTGGCAAGAAGCACATCCTTTGCAGCGGCCTCTTCAACGCCCTTAAGCTTCCGCTCGGTGTGCGCAAGCACACCCCTCTGGTCCAGGATCTCTTGAAGCTTCTTCGCGTCCTCCATAGCCAAGGCATCATGAGCCTGTTGAAGAGCCTCTAATTTGGCTTTAAGTTCTTCATTCTCCAGGCAGAGAGGCTCAGCAACAGCTTCAGCCTTGGTGGCCCTCTCGGTCGCGTTCCTCGCAGTCTCCTTAGCTAGCCGAAGCTGTTCGGTAACAGCTTGGGCAGCCTTGGAGCGGGCCTCGAGTCGCGCTTGAACCTCAACCTCGAGGGCCTTGAAGGCCTTCTCCTTCTCCGCAGCTACTGCGGTTAGTTTTTGGTTCTCCTCCCGGAGAGCACGCGCCTGAGATACTTCTTTAACGCGAGCTGCTTTCAACTTGTCGTTTTCACGACAAAGCAGCTCGACGCGTGGCTGCATCCGGGCCAGGAGAACCCGAAGCTCGTTGGTTAGCCTACCCTCCTGGTAGCTAACCATGGCTTCCCCCAACGCACCATGGGGAGCAGCGTGGCGAGCCCAGTCCACGCACTCCACAGGTGTGCGAAGGGTTGTTCCTCGGCGAATGTTCCATCTTGGAACATACACTTCATTGGAATCCGACACTGCAAAAGAAACAAAGCAGTTAGGAAAAGATGATAAAAAATGCAAAAAGGCCAAAAGAACCCTACGCACCTGTAGGGTCGATCACAGGCCGATAGCCACCGAACCCATCACCTGAACCTAAGGGAAATCCATCCAAAAGGTCAGGTAGATGGGAAGGTAACAAAGATCGGCGAGAAGCCCCGCGCGTACCTGAAGGTTCGGCCGTCGAGGCCGATGGCGGAGGCGGCATGGTTTCCGCCGCAGTCGATGGCGGAGGCATGGTGTCCGCCGCGGTCGCCGCCGCGGAGTCAGCAGCAACAGTAACCGCCGGCTCGGTGAAGGATGCTGTAAAAATCGCACTCACCGCCGGCGGTGACGTCATCTCGGCTGGAACAGTCGGCTCAAAGGAGTGAGCAACTGGACCAGCGGAAGCAGGCGCAGGTGCCTGGGTCGACGCCTCAGGTAGGCTGACCGAGCCTACCGTCATTGGCGGAGAGGTACTCCTCTGCGCTCCACCCTGGAATGCGTCAACATCCACGCCTGCACAAAGAAGACAAGTGTATTAGCAATAAATTTATGAAGTATGATAAATCTACAAAGATAAGGATGTTTGTACTTACGGGTTTTCTTGAGCCTGAACGTACGGACGGGCGGAGACGAACCCGATGGAGCCGGTCTCTTGATGCCGGTAACCGTCGTCGTCGTTGGTCCTCCGGAGGTAACAGTCGTAGCCTCCGGAGCAGTGGTCTTCTCACCACCAGGGTTCCCCGCCACCTCTTCACTATCTGACTCGGTGTCAGATAGAATCACTGGATCAGCTGTGGAGGCCGCCTTCTCCTTCCCTTTCCCGCCGGCAGCCCTCTTCTTCCGCACCAACGAAGGACCATCTGCGGATTCCTCAGAAGAAGACGGGATGTCAGGAATTCCAACAGCGGGTACAGCATTGAGGGGTTGAGGATGGAATAACGCCTTACCTGGCCGCCGGTGGCTCAGGATCTCGTGGCCTAAGGGATAGACCTCCACGAACCGATCCGCCATTTGTTCCAGGATGGGCAACTCGTTCTCGTCTAGAGCACGAGTACCCATCCGCGCGGGACCGTCAGCTTCCCGCGGGTACAGGAGCGACTCCAAGTCGTTCCCCTCTGAAAGAAAATAAACAGTTAGAAGATAAACTCGTATAAGCCAAAAGAAACGGAGCATACCGTAAGGGATAGAGTTCGAACCGTATTCGAGGACGATCGGAACCTTTTGCGCGTCAGCCTCTTTCCACACTCGGCTCATCCCCAACATCACCATCCCGGACTCCGGAAACCGGAAAACCGGAGATTGGACCCGGGATATCTTCGAGAACCATTCCGCCTCCTGGTAGTTGGTGGCGTGAAGGCTCGGAATTGCTTGGCCATTTTTAAACTTCATGGCAAGGGGGACGGCGCGAGCGGATATGTAGAAGAACTCCCGCTTCCACGAACGGAGACTGCGCTCGGTAGCACAAATCTTTAAACCCTTGATACGGGTTGTCAGGGTATACCACCCCTGGATGCACCTCCAAGTGTAGAAGGTCATCAGGCGGTCAACATGGGGCTCGAGGCCCAAAATCCGGCACACCCACTCGAAATGGCGAATCTTGGCGATCGCCATGGGGTGCAATTCGGTCAGATGAATACCGTGCCTCTCGAGGACACGGTAAACAAACTTTGTCAATGGGAACCTAAGATTCCCATAGTTTCTTGCCTCTGGGGGCATCGTACACGGTCTGATGGGGTTCAGGAAACTCAGGCTCGAGAGGATCGAGCATGAACTTCCTAACAACATACCGGTACTGATCGCCGGGCAGAGCACACTGGCACTCGCCAGCAGTACTCCTGTCATCGGTGGTAGACTCGAGATCATGTGAAGACATCTTGCAGAAAGAAAGCGATTTCGGGAAAATGCTTGCCTGAAAAGGGGAGTATTTGCCGGAAATCGCTAAGAAGAAGAAGAGAAGGGTGAAGGTGTGAATTACAAAGGACCCTCTCCCCCTTTATATACTAATCGCAATTAATGCGGTGAATTTAATGCGGAGGAGAGAGAAATCGAGGGTGCAATGAAACTATGACGCGTGGCAAAAAGCAAGCTGGCAACAGCTGTCAAAAGGACGCGTGCCAGTAATTTCGCGGCCACGCGCCCGAAAAATCGCGCCCACGCGCCTGAAAAAGCGTCTGGAATGACCATGTACTGTCACGTCACCATAACTTCCTGCACGTCCTGACACAGTCAGAAGAAACCGTCGCACGACGTTTCAGATGTTTGGACTGTTCCTATCTTTCCACCAACTCTTCGAATTTCGAAATTCAA
Source organism: Bidens hawaiensis (assembly GCF_021521415.1). Classification (NCBI taxonomy): domain Eukaryota; kingdom Viridiplantae; phylum Streptophyta; class Magnoliopsida; order Asterales; family Asteraceae; genus Bidens; species Bidens hawaiensis. The sequence continues at coordinate 16,995 of NW_027503377.1, forward strand.
AATTCAAAAAGATTTAAAAGTAAGCGGGAAAGTACTTACCTTGGCAACCAAGTAACCATAAGCCGGGTGCGGGTACAGTGTTAAGGCAAAACCCTTCACATACCTAGCACCCGCAGGGAATTGAAGCCAAGAATACCTTGACAACCAAGTAACCATAAGCCGGGTGCGGGTACAGTGTTAAGGCAAAACCCTTCACATACCTAGCACCCGCAGGGAATTGAAGCCAAGAGTACCTTGGAAGTAACGTAACCGTAAGACGAGCGCGGGTAGTGTTAAGGCAAAACCCTTCACATACCTAGCGCCCCGCAGGGAATTGAAACCAAGAAGGATCTTCTGGGCAATGCTTGCGGATAGAGGAATAACATCCCCGCATAACGGGAACGTCGAGAATTATATTGTTTGAAACTCCGTGATGGAATTGGTGGTCTTAGCATAATTGATCACTATGTTGAAAACCACCAGAACCCCATGGAGACTATATACAAGTAAGACTCAACGCTCCTGACTTGCGAGAAGGTTACATACCTACCCGCATCATACCCAAAGATCAAGCAAAAAAAATCGGGAATTTTTGCAAGTGACATTAGGAAACCCGCGGGAAGAATCCCCACGGAGAACCTTAAAACTAAAAACCGTTTTCAAAACCCCTTGCTTAAAGTCCAAAAGTTCACCTCACCTTATTAAACATTCATGAGAAGAACATTGGACTGGGGGGACTTGAAGAGGTAGGTCCCAGCAGAGCCCAGTTGGTCCCGCAAGACTCACCTTGAACAGGGACGTCTGCGCAAAGGCCATCTGCTCCCGCAGGACCCACCATGCTCAGAGAACCTTACGCGCAGTACGCAAGCTGTACACGCAGGGAAAGCCTCCCAATGGTGAAGTACCCCGCCTGTTCCTGCAGTTGCGGATACAAGCCATCAGGGAAGGCTACCCGCAGACAGCAGGGCTACACGCACAAGACAATAGATACTTCAGTAGTCACATGAAGGAATGAGCAAGGCGGGAACAATCCCGCCAAAATGAGCCAGTCCGTATGATTCTGAAAGATCTTCTGTACTATACCTACCAAGGTATGGATAGGACAGACAATCTGACCAGAACAGCCCATGAGCCAATCACAGGGTGACAGCTCACCGACAACAGTACGAGGAGGAGCACCCTCTAGTACTGTTTGTCACTATTAGCCGCTGCCTACTCACCAACCCTTACTGGGGGGCATGCGCAGCCTACAGTTGGTGGAATAGTGTTACTGTTGGCCGTAACCTATTCACCAACCAGCATGGCCTGCGTATAATCCACAGTAGGTGGGACGTGCATAATCTACAGTTGGTGGAATAGTGCAGCCGACTTTGTTACTGTTGGCCGTAACCTATCCACCAACCAGTATGGCCTGTGCATAGTCCACTGTTGGTAGAACAGGAATACTATTCAGCCGGCTGTACCTTCTAGGAAACCTACCTTCGGCTATAAATACTCCAACATCTTGGAATGGTAAGATCATCTGCTATCCTGTTATCTAGCAATCTCTTAATATACACTTATATTCAGAGCAATCTAGTCTGATTCTCACGCCGGAGGGTGGTCACAAGGAGGAACCCCCCCCCCCTTCTCAGTGACGAGCTTACGGTGTTTGTTTTGCAGGTCCCCTGAAGAACAACCGTCTCTGTTGGACCTCATTCTCGTGGGAAACATTACTTAACCCCCAGATTATCTATAATCTGTCCAGGGTTCACTTAGTGTTTCTTCAACCGGAAACTATAAGAAAACAAATAATAATAAGATCACAAAACACAACCTTTTGTTATGTTGTTATTTATGTAAATATATATATATCATGGTGTGATTGATAGTTGGAATAAAAGAATGAAATTTTTGTAGGTTTCACAATAATTCAAAAGTTTGGTAACCCCTTTGGTTATGTTAGCACATATTTGTTAAATATATGGCTGACTATGAGTTTATGTGAATTTTCTAACTTCAACACTCTTACCTATTAATGTTTTGGTATTTGTAATCGTATAATTTGATATGATACGTATTAAAACATGGTTGAGACTACATTTCTCATTTTGTAAGGCCCCGTACCCGGTAGCCCTACTTTAACGTCGGATTTACTCATAAACGCAGTTCTTACAATCTGAATTAATTAAAACTTTCACGGAAACGTTATCTTAAAGCATTCGTTACAAAACATTAAATATTTTCTTTGATACCATAACACAAAACATTATATTTAAAACATCATTTCTTCCATCTTCAGAGGCCAGCCGTTCAATCCGTGCCATGTGCCATCCTCATGCTAACTCTTTGGTCAAATCACCTGCGTGCATACTAAAAGTCAGCTACACTGAGTGAGTTCTAGTTAATCAAGCAACTTATCATACAACCACTACATGCATTATATACGTATCCGAAGAGACATTGCCCATTATCTGACCTGCTCATCTTGCCACTTAATCTCTTACTTACCCCTACCGCTTAGCCACTTTAATAACGAATAAAGTTATGCCACTTTAATAACGAATCACGTTATGCCACTTTAATAACGAATAACGTTATGCCACTTTGCCACTCTAACACTCTTACTAGACCCCTATCCACTTCTACCACACTCTACTTTTACTTGTCTACAACACACTTTATATCAGTTTAACATTTACATAATAACCAAGTTACATCACAACATTTACACACACTCATAACCACTTGGGGATCATTCCCAAATGACGGTACGCGCAATATTCGAAGATCGTTCGCACACCGAATAACGTTACCTTCCCTGTCTACATGTGCAATATCCGAAGATCGTTCACGCACCAACAGACATCCATTCATAACATATATAAATATATCACATCAAACATTATAGCATACACTTACCACTTAAGGTAAGTGTATTCACACTTCACATCGAGTATGCACACAGCCCCGAAAACATAACAAGAAAGTGGGGCTAGAAACTCACCTGAACTTGGTTACTTCTTCCGTTAATGGTTACTCATTTCTTTGGCTGTGCACGGCTAACTGTATAACAATTACGCGCATTGATTACTATCACTCTCCATATCGCGTTTCTAGTTTAGTTATTACCCTCAACGAACAAGGGTCCGGGGGCAGCGCCCCTGGCAGCGGGGTCTAGGGGCGGCAACCCCTAGCAGGGTCCAAGGCGCAGAGCCCTTGGCTGGGGTCGAGTTGCCAGGTCAGCTTGGAAAAAATTTATTTCCATTAACTGTCTTAACACATTTTTCATTACGATTTTAAATTATCATCTAATTCGTTATCACATTTTCTATAACGAATTAAGCCTAATTCGTTGTCAGATCACAGTCTAATTCGTTATCTAGCACATGATCTGATTCGTTATCCAGCTTCGTTGTCCTGATTCGTTAGCTGATTCGATGTTCTAGTTCGTCATCCTTCATAACGAATTGGACCTTTATAACGAACCGGTCCTTTAACGAACTGAATCCTTAATGAACTGAACCCTTAACGAACTGGGGTTCATTCGTTAGTTCTTCCTTAACGAACTACTTAAAAAATTGGAGCTTCTTCGTTACTTATCCTTAACGAATGACTTAACGAACTGCTTCTAGTATTTACTTCCTCTTAACGAAATGGATTAACGAATTGCCTTCTAGTTCGTTAAGTCACCGCTAACAAACTAGGGTTAGGTCAAAATGTCAGAGAACATTCTATGACATCCTTACCTCGTACATCCAACTTCGACGCCGCCTTCGCCAGAAAACCGGGATATCGCCGGAAAAAACGATATCTCAGCCGTTTCACCACCGTTTTCACCGTTTTTCGTCCCGTTCGATCCAGATCTGAGCTAGGGTGACCCCTAAGCTCATCTTAGGTTCGGTTTATACCCGATTCCACCCGGATCTCGTGACTTCAATGGTTTAACGGTGTCGGCTCGTCGTTTCGTGACTAAATCTGTCGGGTTTGGATCTCTACAATATCATACTATCATTACCTCGGGCCGGGATCGATTCTTCTTCTTGGTTTCGGCTAGAGAGAGAAAGTATGATGAGAGAAAACTAAGTGTGTGTTTTGGTGGCGTATAGAATATGTGTGAAATGAATGAAAAATGAGAATTTAAGGTTTATATAATTATGGATCATGGGCTTAACCCATGGTCTCTTCCTTCTTTCCCAAGTCCATAACTCATATCCATTACCCAATACTAGCCGACCCATACTAACTCCTTCTTATTTAATTATTTCCCGTTATCCCGAGTAAACTTCCTCACTGACAATAAATAATATAACTAATATTATTTTTGAGAATTTCGGGATGTTACACATTTGCCAGTGAACCTAACCGTATAAACAACGACATTCATATTAGTTCATGAACCCAACGTAACAAATCAAACATAAATTCATACTTATTATCGTAATTTCATACATATAACTTTTTTCCTTATATAATTCGAGGGAAAACGTTTAATGTTGAGGCCATAAATATCATTAATTGTATTTCAGTATTAATTACAATCAAACAAGATCAACATCTATGGAAAAAAACTAATTTCAATCAAATAATCTAAATCTACAAGCATTATTACTTGACCATTGCAAGACAAGACGAGTACCTTAAATAGTCATTCACCTTCTCTTAGAGCGAACCACGAAAAAAATATATCCTATTAGAAATGTAGTGGGCTTTGCATACTCTTTGAGGGTTTGGAATCGTTGTGTTCTTCCAAGCTAAAAAAATGTATACTCTTTGGTCATCCACGTGTGGAGACAATTGTAATATGTGTAGACAAGTGTACTAGCTTCTTTAAACAAAATTCTCTTCGGGTGAGAACACATCACGCCGTTGCAGCTTGCAAAGAAGCTCACAAGTTGCGACGTGTTTGAACTCGCATTGATTTTCTCTAAGATTCTACAAATTGTCTAAACATGTGGATGCCCAAAACTGTATACGTTTTTTATTGGAAGGTGGGAACAAAATGTGTGCATTCATATGCTATTGTTTCATCTAAAATATTTGAAATTTGGAATACTAAGAGTAAGTTTTCTTATTTCGACTAACAAATATAGATTCTTTGAAAACACTTTTATCTTGTTTCTATGGTTGTATTTTTAATTTTTATTGCGAAAGGTAATTAAATTATTGTATTTTAATTGTTCAAAGACCTCTTACTTTTAGGAGATTTTACAGGTTATTAAGGATTAATCTTTTATATATAATCTCCCTGGGACATGATATACTCAAGTCCAAAGCTTTCCTCTAATTTTGCCACTTTTGATTAATTTGAAGCATTTATCATGTTTCTTCTCCTCGTTTTTTTAACTAATACAAACCCTAGCAAAAAAAAGCCATTTATATTGAAACACTTTATTTTTGGCAAATCGGGTATATGACGTAATGATGATATTTAATCAAAAATATGGCTAACAGAAAATGAAAAGAAGATACGATGAATAAATCAATAAGCGTGAAATAGATAAATGGCAAAATACAAACTTTGTTTTATAAGAAGAAAGTGATGGTATGGATTATTCTTATTTGTGCTCAAGTCGTTAAGATTACATATTGTTTCTTGACCGGAGAAGTTGAAACAAAAGCCAGTTAACTAGAGTATTTAGGATGTTTGTTTAAAATAGTTATCTAAAGTGTTAAAAGACTTTTAATACATTGTACTCAAACACGAGCTAAATAATTGTCAAGGTTGTTAATACAACTATATAGATAACTAGTTTTTAACCCCCCCGTATTAGAGGGTTATTTTATATTTTTCGTTTCTAATGTTTATATATATTTTTTTGATTTTAATATTATTTATTGTAAGAAAGTTAATAATATACTCAGGGTTGGGTTTGATGATGAAAGAGTTTCACAAACAAATAAGATGTTATAACCCTTTTAAAAGCTATGGGTTTGGTGAAACCCATGACCCACTTATTTATTTATTTTTACTATAAAATAATTTCTTAATATAAACGGTATATTTTTCTTTAAAAATTGGATATTAGTTTTTAGTAGATCTCTATTTTATAGGATTTTTATATTAGATATTTAGTGAGATTAAGTTTAATATAATGAGATGTAATAACCTGTTTAAGGTCATATGGGATTGGTGAGACTCATACCCGTGAATTCGGGTTAAATGCATGGGAAATCTTAATTCACAAATAAAACAATATGTTGGCTTGAGAGAACGTAAGAAGCAACCAGAAAGCATTTAAAGGTTTCGTTTATATATATTTTTAAGATTAAGATTCTTAGTTATATAGTTTTTCTTTTCTTTTCCTTTTCTTTTCTTTCTTTTTCCTTTTTTTTGTGCGCAACATGTATTGTAAGGTGTGCCCGCGCGTTGCGGCGAGTACGCGATGGGGATTTAATCAGTATGAGTTCATTTTGTGGCGGAGACGTGACATAAATTTAATGGCATCAGACAAGTTGGTATCCAAAACCTAATTCTGTATAGGTTAATGAAAGAAATCTTAGTGGATGTTGAGTAAAAGTGATGGTAATGAGACAAAGATGTTGAGTTGTCTTTCAAGTCAATACAAGATAGTTTGGAAGGCGGTGCTTTTTTAATGGAAATACATGTAATTAGTAGTTTAAAGATGGTCCGTTTTACCTGGATAATAGCTTTATGACAATATACCATTTCTCTTAATAATTATTTAAAAAGTTTAAAACACTAACTTATATGATTTAATATGATTTATAATAACTGTTTTTATAATGCATCACAATGTTAATAGAAATATATGTAATTTATCAAGAAACTACCACAGCGAGCACAAAGTTCCGCCTGCTAGCGCTCCAGTTGTTATCTCATTTCTAACATTTCAATTGGCATTGAATTTCTTTTCACTACAAGACTAACACAAGCACGATTCCAAATATAGAACATAAACATAACTATAAATATAATATTTATGTTACTTCACCTCTAAATACACTTGAGATTAACCATACCAAAGTATATTACCTACAAACGCAGCTAGTAGGGGCATGAGTGGCTTATCAAGAGCTCTGAAGCTAAAAGTAACTGAACCACCTAGGAAATAACTGCAATTAGACTTCATGAACGCCCGAAAAATAAAGTATAAAGTTGAATTTTAAAGAAAACGGCAAAACTACCCGTTACATTTGTTTCACATGGTCATAATGAAATAATTTCATGAGAGTACCTCAGTGCCACTATGCAGGAGTGTCCAAAACAAGACTCGTAGAATTTTGTAGCCAACTGTGGGAAAGCAGTGCCTTTGCATATAGTCTTAGTCTAGCATCCTGAAACTGAACTTAAAGGTTATATGGAGCATGCATTGGAAGGTCATTATGGTAATTTGCAAGAACAAATCAGAAGTAAAATAAAATACAATACACGCTACCTTTTTAAAGCACTGGCGGAGAGATTGAGGCCTAAATACAAGATGAAGCATTTTGTGTTTGTTTTGTTAAAAATTATTCGCACTTTTAAATGCATTAAACGTGTAGTTAAACGTAAGCTTATGCAAATATTGAGTTAGCCACATTATTTAGATAAACTTTTTGACTCATTTTATATGTACTTCTTCTTGGGATGTTTGGGTTCGGTGATTAGCTTGTTTGGTTTGCGACGAAGACGCGGTGGGAATTTGATGGCATCGGATCGTGATTGTACCGTAGTATATAGGTTAATGCAAGAAATCTTAACGAAGGGTAAGTGAAAACAAGGCTAATTAGACATAGAGGGCGAGCATTCTTTATGAAAACCAATGTACATTGTTATCATATACAACACATTGCACCATATATGTTGTCTCACTTTGCATATTTCATATTTGTCTCATGTGTATTATAAGGTTGTAATATACTCAATACAATGATGTACAATATATGATGAGACAAATATAGGAAATACCGAACGAAAATGAAACGAACAAATTTGACACGAACCTTGTCTAAAACACAAGGTTTGTGCACTTTGGTGACTCGACCGTCGATCCAATCAACCGTGGACGACCATATCACACATCCTTTTGTTTTGTGATTTAAACATTGTGAGATGTCGTTATCATCTTTAGCAACTCATTTTTTTTTCTTTTCATGTCAAAATTAATAGGTTTTGACCTTGAAATAACTATTAAGTTTTAAATCAAAATGAGATATCTTTTATGGTTTTTCCATACAAAAACACTAAATTCTTCTACGTTTGACTCAAACCATTTTTTATATTATGATTTAACTCTTTTTTTTAATCAAAGTTAAGTCTTCTAGATTGGATTTTATGGAAGACATGCCTTTAAATGATAATATTTTTCAAGAGTATTTAAAATTCAATAAATATTTGATTAAATCAATTTGTTGTATGGGTTTTATAAAAATCCTTTAGGTTAATAAAATATCTTATTATATAATCCTTTGTTGTGTTAGTTTATAGTAGAAATTTAATCATTCTTAATTCACAACATTTTGATGTTGAAAACAATATGAAACATCACGGATGAGATGGTTTTTATCTTTGCTACCAAATCAAACGGGTCTAATGGATTTGCTCAGAAAAGTAATGGGTGGAGTCAAACATATTACATGTGCCAACATATTACTGGCTAATGAAATCTATCGACGGGAATCCAAGAGTGTCGGCTCCGTGAGTTTTTGTAGGGACATTTGGGAAAATATTTCAAAATTTGGGTCAAATCCGATTCTCTCTCTTAATTAATATGGATCATTTTATGAATTTTCTCTACTATGATTCCTTTATGTTACAATAAACTTATATTTCTAATTTCCCTTTAATTATCGTATCATGCATAACATAACAATTTTTTTTCTAGTATGAATAGATTCAACAGAAGAACACGAACTTCATATTATAATTTTTCGTTATCTTCACCAATCAAGTAAAATCTGTCAGTCATGATTCAAAACCCAATAATAATCAATATTCAAAATCATCATTAGATATTTGATAAGGTATATAAATTTTGGGCATTAAACGACAATCTAGGCATGTCTGACTTGGAGACCGGAGATGCGGGGTTTGTTTGGTATGAGACTATGAGGTAATGGATTAAAGAAGAAATGAAATGAACATGAGAATGAAATGAATCATTATATTCATTTTGTTTTATTTGGTTAACTAGAGAAAATGAAATAAATCATTACTTTATGTTGTTTGCTAATCACAAAAAGAAACGAGAACGAAATACAAATAACAAAAATACCTCAATCTTAAAATAAATAAAATTTACCAAAATATAAATGGCAATGGAAATGGCAGTGGTGGTGGTGACGGTGGCGGCAGAGGTGTTGTCAGTTGGTGGTGGTGGCGGTGGTTTTGGAGTCAGCGGTGCTGAAGATGACGATGGTGGTTGCAATGTTGCAAAAGTCGCTAGGCGGTCTCTAGGCGGCCGACCCCCTTGGAGGGAGTACTCGGGGAGTACTCGGAGAGCACTCGTACATGATAAATATGAAGAAAATAATTTTTGGGTATATATATTTTCAAATATCATAAATTTATTAATATTTATAACAAAATAAGTGAATATCAATATAAATAAGAGAAATACTTTTTTAAACCACGAAATTATACTGAAAATGTTGAATCATTAATTAAAAAATGATATTTTCTTCTTTAATATTATAGAAATACGAATTATGTTGTATTTTTTAAGTGAAAATAGACACAAGTTAACTGACTAGATGTGATTCTGACTAATGTTGACCACCTTTGAACAATTTTTAGCAACTAGGCGGAGTTAAAGAAACTCCCTCGGCACCATACCTTGTAGCCTCTCGGCCTTGTAGACCTACTTTTACAACATTGGTTGGCCATGACGGTGGTGGCGAAGACCGTGGTAGCATTGGTGGTGGTGGTGTTGAGAAAAATAAGATGAAAGATGAATGAAATAAAAAAAAGGTAGTAGAAATGAATGAATTTGATGAAATAAGATTCCTTATTGTAATTCTTGGTTTTTATTTCATTAACAAACCAAACATCCATTTTTGTATTCACTAATAATAATCCATCTCATTCCATTTGTCATTCTTGTACTCCAAACATTACCTTAAAGTTAAAAAGTTCAAAGCTTCCAAAATCAAAACCTCTAAGGGCATGGTGAACTTCACCCTAACACACTCCAAAGTCCACATACGAATCCCTTGTGGGTTGCTGAGTACGCCAATGGCTATCTCAAAGTGCCACGATTTGTCTGTAAGCATGACAACAAAACTCGTTCTATCAATAGCTCGAGTGTTCATTGTACGGTAGTTGCTAAAAAAATAGATATATTGTAATACACTAATAAGTCACTAATTTTGTTGTTATTTTGATTATGTACTACACGTGTTTCAGGAAAGGATAAAATATAAAGAATAAAATTTAATATAAAATAATAAACAAAAAGGTAAAATAGTAGACAATAAAATTATTATATATTGTTAATAAGTTGTACAATTTACATTACAATTAACAAAAGTAAAAAAAGTAAACACTATTGTAATAAATCACACATTTGTTAAAATTTATTTATATACCACATTTGTTGTTGTATTAATTAATTTATCTTGTTATCATAAACGCGAAAATATTGGGATTTAAATTAAATACTTGTGATATTGATCGGTATAACTTTTGAAAACTTTTTATGAAAAATTAGTTTTATAAATTGAAGACTTCCAAAAATGGTTATCTTTAATACAATTTAAGTTTTCTTTTTATACTTATTTCCATCCTTGAAATTAGTATTTAACTAGTATTTTAAACCCCCCGCGTTGCGGGGGGGGGGGGGGAGAGGGGTATTCAAACCATAACCGAAAACTGGAGGGGGTTCAAATCATAACGTTCAAACGTTACCACAAAAATCGTTAAAAAGTTTTAGCTATGGCTATTTAGACATACTGCTAAAAACATTGATATAAAATGCACCAAAAACTTGAAAATTCCTACATTGCCAGCAGGTTGATATTCAAAAAACTTCATATCATTCAAGTCGTTAACGAATATTTAGGTTCCGGAGCCCGACATTCTTGTATGACAAAAACGGCTAGAACTTAAGGCTACATGATGTCCATCATATGTTGTTTCTTGTATTTTACAAAATTGTTTTGCACTCAATAAAATCTTCCGACATGCAGCCCGCTTAAAAACTGCTTTAGCTTTGTTCTTCTCTTTATCCTTCCCTTCTAATATTTTAGGCACAAGTTTTTTTTACTCTTTAGTGCCCAAATCCTGTATATGAAAGATGATCAAACGATCAACTAAAACCCTCTAAGCATCCTTCATAGTCCTAGTACATATCATGTCATTCATCATGCAGTTGAAAAAGTAAAATATAACAACACAACTATAAAGGAAAACAAAGTTTAGTAACTAAACCTTTTCTTGGACTCCTCTAATTCTTTGCTTGACATCTTCAATGTAAAGTAATATGCCTTCCTACTCATCAAAATCAAGCAAATAGCATGTACGTTAGTTAATAAAGTTTTAGTATGATAATTGACCAAATGAGGACGCGATTTCACATTTGAATTGCTTTGGAGACTATAGTGGAACAAAACAACTATAAATATTTTCTGTGTCTGATCAGTTCATTGAGATTTAAAAGCAAATTATCAATATCCTTAACGCAACTCTAGAGACAAAACATGCACTTTTCGATAATTAATTGTAGCATGTCCCTGCAGTTATATGTGGATTCATCAAACTGTATAATAATAATAATAATAATAATAATAATAATAACCACAACAGACAACTGCCACAACTCCATCGTCAGTCGTCACCTAGACGCTCCACAATTGCCCACGACAGCAGACAACTACTACCATCAAGCTGCTGCCGCCGCCACCAGCTACAACACAAACAAATCCGTTACCGCCATAAACAATCACCACCGGCACCGTCGACTACTGTAACATAGACAAACATGGCACTGACATAAACAATCACCATCGCCTAAATGGAACCCACCAACAACACAGGCAAGTTCGGCACCACCAATAGATCAAACAACTGAAAAATAAGATTATAATCACAATCATAGTTCATCAAATCGAGAAACTAATCGAAGATTCTAATCAATTCAATTTGATACTAACCTTGACCAAACTGCCATCGAAGAAGACATCGGCTTTATGCTGCAACAAAACGACGAAATTAACTAAGGCGAGTTAATTGTTCAAAATTCTTCAATCCATCTGAACAATAGAGACGTGAAATTGTAATATTATAAGGCTGAGGGGTGTGGAGCGCGAGAGGGGGCGCGTGAGCCCATCCGCTCGCGCCCCGGGGCGCGAGCACCACACCACCGAGGCGCGAGAGGGGCGCGAGCACGCAGACCAAGGCAGGCGCAAGAGGGCTAGCGGGTGAAAATGGGCGTAAAGTTGGCCTGGGAATGCGTGAAGAGCCGTTGGTGCTTAGAAATAGAGCCGTTGGCTCTT
>NW_027503378.1:0-38784 GCF_021521415.1 Bidens hawaiensis
ACGCGTCCCCTAGCTGCATTGGAGGTTGATGCTTGTGCTTGGTTTTGCCTTCTCGCTGCACCCTGGTTCAGATTGGGGCAGTATCTCCGAAAGTGTTCCGTACTGCCACATTCATAGCAGGCACGGAGGTTCGTGGGAGGTGGGGTTTGTTGGTTGAGTTGTGGGCGGGTTGGTTGAGGTCGAGGTAGTTGAGTTGATTACGGTGGACGGTTAACAGTGTTGGTGGGGGTTCTACAGTTGGGGGCATAGTGTCCCGTTCTTCCACACTTCTGACAAATGATCGGTTTGCAATCACCCACATGATGAAAGTTACATCTTCTGCACTTTGGTAACGTCCCTTTATAGGTCTCTTGTTTTACATTAGAACTGGTCATGGCATAACTTCGGGTATTCGGACGGGCCCGTTTGTTTTGAGGGTTTCCTTGCATCCTCGTCCCATAATCAGTTCGTTTTAAACTTGTTGTTTCACCTGGAATCCTTATCACTCCACTTCTCATCAGATCAAAAGTAACGACACCCATTTGAGATACAGCACTTTGTAATGTAGGGTGGGCTACTGAATTCACTATACTTCTCACAACAGGGGTCAGTCCCAGATATAACGTTCTATTCGCTTCGCTTCCGATGTAACTAACCACGGAACTAAGCGGGACAGTTCGTTAAAATGATTCGTGTATCCCACATGGTCCGCTCCTTTCATTTCCAGATTCCATAACTCGTGTTCCAACCTTTGAATCTCACTTTTAGGACATAAATGCTCTAGCATGAGGGTTTTTAATTCAGTCCATGACATACGATTAATAGCATCTTGTCCCCTTATTTGGACTACCGTATTCCACCACATCAGCGCTTGGTCTAGAAACATGCTGGTAGCAAATTTGACCACGCGGTTCGGTGGACACTCACTGAGATTAATTACTGATTTGGTCTTTTCTATCCATTTGACCAGCCCGCTAGGTCCTTCAATACCCTTAAACTCAATCGGTTTACATGATGTAAATTGTTTGTATGCGTACTCCTGACGTGGGGGTTCGGGATTATTACGATCATTACCAGTATTTGGTTGAGTGTTATTATTAACAGTTGGGTTGATAACCGGTACGGGGTTTGAATTCGTGACATTATTTGGGTTCAAACGGTTTCAGGGTTCCCAACAACATTAACAGTCGGGCGAGTATTATTAGTGTTTATAACATTATCAGTATTCACCGGGGTAGTAACACCCGGGGCTACATTAGTGTCCGGCGGAGGTATATTAGCAGTGGTCGTGGTGGTGCTCGTAGGTTGATTAACAGTATTGTTAGCACGTATGCCTGCAGTGACTTGTGCTACAATTGTTGGTATCACTGCTTGTAGTTGACGAGCAATCATTGCGGCCACTTCCGCCTCAGACAAAGGGTTTGCTTTCTTCGGGGCCATTCTATAAAATAATCAATTATATAATAATTAATATCGTTTCACTATAACCAGCACAACTTTACGATATTACAATTTCACAACACACAACTATGCCAAAGAAAACACATTTGTGTTAATTATAATCATTACTGTACATATGCATCCAAAATTAGTGCATAGGCTTAACCTGGTATAGGTCAGCACTTGTATATGCGTATCAAAATTTGTCACTATAGACTTAACCCGATAAGGGCCAGTGCTTGTAATAGTACCAAACTGTAAACAACTCCCAAGCCAGCCCAACATGTTGTTACAAAATTGCTGCATGGGAAGTCAAAAGACTATGTACAACCAACTATACTGTTCTATTCTATTTATCCATACGTACAAGACAAACCAACCAAGCAAGAACAGCTATCACAGCTACCAAGATCGCCCTATCGATCCAAAGATGAGATTCAATCTTCTCCATTCGCCATCGGTGGCCAGCATTCATTCTCCTCATATTTTGATGTAGGTACCAAACATCTTCCTGAGTTTCTTGTTTGAATTGATTAAGGTTATTTATTGAGTGTGATTGTTCTACGATCTGATCAGTCGCTAAACCCAACCATGCGGAATCAGACATAAGAGGTGGCTCCGGTATCGGTGCAGGTAGACCCCAAGTAGGAATAGGTATCTCAGTGACCTGGACACGTGATGTTTCTCCCCTATGGTACGTAGATCGAGGTGGGGGAGAGGTGTGCTCAGGTGGGCGCACTGAAATACGAGCGGTCGGACGGTTTCTAATGGTGGGTGGGGGTATTGATGTATGCTGTACAGGTGGAATAGGGGATCTGGGTGCTCTAATCGGTGAATGATAAGCACTAGTTGTGACACCCGGTAATTTCCCAATCCCATAAACCAAGTAATCAACCTAATTATTAGGTGATTGTGAATATTGTGCGCGCCATGTTAGGATCAGCGCGGGCATATGTTATGTGCGCCACGCGCACAGGTTTTGTGTTTTCATAACTTAATTTCATGTCGTGTCTAGTGGGTTAGCCGCCCCGCTTGATGCTAAGGCGGGCGCATACCTCTTCAATAATCAAATTATTTATGCGCGCGCGGAAAAAGGGAACTAACCTCCCCATGGCGGGAACATTGAGAGCTAGTTTGTTTGAAGCTCCAAGATGGAATTGACTTCAACATAACTGATCACTATGTTGAAATACCAAGACCTCATGGAGAATCTACAAATGAAACTCAACGTCCCTGACTACGAGAAGGTTACGCGCCCACAACGTTCAAAGAAATGGCCTTCACGCAGAAGGCTATACGCGCAAGGCTACACGCACAAAACACTTAGTCTATTCTTCAGATGTAAGGGGGATTACCCCCGCCCAGAAAGAACCAGTTGCGTGTTTCAGAAATTTTTACCTTTTGACTGCACACTGACAACAGTACCAGGAAAAGTATACTTTAACACGAAATGCCAGCTGTCAGCCGCACCTACTCTCACCAACCACAGTCCTGCATGTACTGTCAAATCCATCAGAATCTTTATAACCACTCCCTAGGACCATCACCCCCATCCCTAAAATAAATAATAATAAACCCCATACCTTGTCATCATTACACCCAATATGATAAGATTTCAATCCCCTAAATCAAGGGATTGTGTTCCCTTGAATTTGCCTATAAATAAGTATCAATTCTTGAATAAAAAAAAATATCGCAACCACAAGAAACACACTCCAAACTCCTCTCTTAAACCTGTAATTCTGCACTAACCATCTCCCGAGCATCCGTTCCCAGTTCCGTTTCCATCACTAGGTAAGCCGAAACTTTAGTCTTAAGATTTACTTTTCTGACCAACCCTTATATTCTTCGATTTCTTGATCTTAATATACATATTTCTTGTTATTTAAACATATTTTAGACTTCCAATTTCGAGGCTAACATCAGGAAACCCGAATCTCGTTTAATCTCTCTCTAAACCATCACTTAACAAGAATCACAGGTGAGTCTCACAGCCCCTATTTTCACTGTTTTTAAACTGTTTTCGGGGCGAAGGACACGTGTTTAAATTATGTTTTATCATGGTATATTTACAAGCAATGCAAACGATTATCTGTTCATGGTGTTTATCTTGGTTTTCAATGTGAGTGCGCAAGATTTAGAAAGTGATCACTTCGTCAATGGAACTCTAAGGGTAGGGACTACTGTGTTTGATCAACCCACTCGTAGGGGTCGCACCTCTTTGCATAGACGAGTGCCTAGTATGGTCATGGGGTAGTACTACTGGTTGTAAAGCCCGCTCATAGGGGTCGCACCACTTTGCATGGACGAGCGCCTAGTTTTCCGAGCACAACGTCCGCGCGTAACCCGCGGGACGGTATTGTTTTAGCTCGTAGTGGCAGCGCCACTTTGCATGGACGAGCACGGTTTTCAGAAATGTCCGCGCGTAACCCGCGGGACGGCTTTATCAAGCATATGTTTTAAATGATGTTATCGGAAATATGTTTCAATATGGTTTTATCAAGGATATGATGCAATACGATTTATCAAGTCACCAAAACTTGTGAACTCACTCAATTTATACTGATTCAAATGTTTTTACGTGTCTTTCAGGTGATAATTAGTAGCGCAAGGAGTCACACATAGAGCACTTCACGCAGAACATCTATAAAAATGGTTTTTGGAAGATTTTAGTTCTATCCCTTCCACACGCGTGGTTGTTCCCGCCGTGTAAGGGGATATGGCGCGGAAATCTTCAACGTTTTTCATATGTGGATGTTTTTATATGTAATTCTAAACAATGTAATGTATTTTGTACTAGACATTTCATGCGCAATGGAA
The DNA here is from genome assembly GCF_021521415.1 of Bidens hawaiensis. Taxonomy (NCBI): domain Eukaryota; kingdom Viridiplantae; phylum Streptophyta; class Magnoliopsida; order Asterales; family Asteraceae; genus Bidens; species Bidens hawaiensis. The sequence goes on from NW_027503378.1 coordinate 4,240, forward strand.
AAATTTATTTGAATGTTTGCAATGACCCGTGCTTGATTATCAATTCCCACTCGCGCGCACCCGGCTGTTCCGCCGTTTAGGGCCGGGTGTGACACTAGTCGTTCCAGCCTCTAGCCTAGGTGTTTCCCTAGGAGGATAACTATCGCACCTGTAGCCCGATAAGTCAGGCTGATCGGTCGGCACCTCATGTGGCACTACAGCGTCCCCTAAACTCTCACTCATCTCTTCTTCCGATTCTTCCCCCGTTTCCTCTTCAGGGTCCTCATCTTTTTCAGGTAAAGCTGGTACCGCAATAGATAAACGATCAGCAGACCTCGACATGTTCCTGCACAATGGTTAGTAATAAGAATAATATTTCATAATAGTATTAATCTTAATAAAATACATGCATGTATTTATACACATAGACACAAATAATCGTTTATATACATAGATGTTTATTTATTATTATATTTTATACACATATGTTGCTGTTTTTACCTATTCGATTGTTTATCGACTTCTTCTCGAATTCCCTCGTATAAACAAGTCCGTTATTACGTTCCGGACCATAATAACCCACTTGTCCATTCGCGTTCATCACGAGAATCATCAGTGTATATTATTTAATATTATTTTATTCCCAGAGTTAATCGAGCCTACGGTTATCTTAGGGTATCCTAAGGGACATCCTAATTCTTTATAACCAATGGCTCTGATACCAACTTCTGTCACACCCCGACTAGGTAGTTGCGGAAGCGTAATACGGGATTGTAACAGATAACACTGGTATCAACCACATTGTTTATAAAGAAATTCAACAACTAATTTACATCATATTACATTGGTAGGTACTATGTTTACAAACTAGATGAGAATCACATAACCGGTTTACGAGCTTCTTATTCAATATTATATATATCTGCGTCTATTCACAGCTATTCAACTTCATTCCTAACACCAAGAACGTAAGCAAATCATTCCACCTTTGCTTTACCTGAAAAGCATGTTAAAACGGGTCAACTACGTCTAGTTGGTGAGTTTCAAGTTTCACGAGTATCAACGAAATCAGTATACGAGTTCGTAAAGTTTATAGTGTGTATGTATACATGTATGTGTATGATGTATTATACTAAGCCACAAGTGAAACCGAAACGAGCTAAACACATGGCCACCCCTGCCCATGCACTCCCGTTGGCATTTAACAGCCACTTTGCCCCAAGTATGTACTATGTCTAACACCACATAGCAGTATGTAACAAGTTTAAATGACAATGTGCAACTGGGTTAACATGTTCCGGCATACCCCACCGGCTCTGTCAGTTGGGTTTGTCAAACCGATAGTACTATCCACACGTCACCGGCACGAAGTTAATCACTTGTGTTTGTGGGGACTTTCAAGTGTTAGTACTTAGATAATCCACATCATCACACGTTTTCAAGTATATAAGTATATGTAAACATGCTATCCACCCCAAAAGTTCGTAACACAGTTTAGAAAGTGGGGGGTCGTGAAACTCACCTTATCGTAGTTCGCACAGAAATTATGTATCAATAGATCAGGTGCCTCGCTTATAGCCTGATTCCTATAAACGGTATCGTACTGTTAATACTAGTAAAATGTTTAAATCAAATCGGGATGTATAACTACTTTGGTTATAGCTGTTAGGCCCAGAACATGACCATAGTCTTAGATTGTGACGTTGTATACTATGAAATGATTAAAACTGGATTTGGCTCAGTTTCACCGTTTTCCGAGCCTAGCCAAGTTGATCGTTTACGCGTTTCGGGAATAGGTAAGATCATAAAAACTTAAGTAAATATATTGATTGATAAAATGATTTGATTTATGAAAGAATTTTAAGGTTTCGGTATCTGGTTTGATCGCAGGGTTCGTTTCCGTTTTTACACGGGTTTGATTATACAAAACACGTACAATCCACCCGAATTGTCCGGAATTCTAGTAAATAGTTTTTTTTTATCAATTTCATTCAAAAATATGACATTTGACCACTTTTGACATTTTGACATACCAGTCAGTCCTTTAAACACAAAACTGTCGGTTTCGTTAAAACAATTATAATTTAAATCTTTGATTAATCATAACAAAATATGTACTTATATATAAATTATGTAAATTTTTGTAAAAATACATTAAAATATGGAGAATTTTATAAAAATATTTTCATAAATTTTATGATTAATTATTTATTTATAAAAATTCATTTAATAGGTTATAATCGTGTAATAAATGGCCCGTTTATATCAAACGACCTCCGAAAAATCCGATAATTTTTAAAAATGGCCTCAATGTTATTACATAGATCCTGCAAAATCTCCGAAACCTAACTTTTTTGACAAAATGCCTTTTTGTGCGTTTTTCGGCTGTTAAGATTCGGTTAAATCATATTTGCACAAACTATACTTAGGTATTTCCAACGATCCCCAAACTTTACCAGTGATCTTACCATCACATATTAATCTCCAAAACCAAGTTTCATAATTTTTCAATATGTTTAGCTATTTTTCCCAAATAAACGCTCATAAACGGAAATAAATTCACCAAATATTCTCCGTTTATCGAAAAATTACCAAATTTGAACAGGGACTCATTTAAATGATCCCTAATTTCCATAAAAATTTTCACAAGATAAAAACAAGCACGTCACAACCTAATACTAAACAGCCCTTAAACGAGTGTTACGGGTTTACCTTGTCGGTTTTCGATGAGTTTTGCTAGCTTAAACGACTTTCCGAGTCTCAGGTTGCAAATTCAGTGTATCTACATATCATATAACATCAAACCAAGCATAAATCATCCATGTGACGGCCTTAATAATTAGGGTTTCGGTTTTGGGTTCAAACATAACTTTCAAACCGTAAAAACGTTGTATTCATGTTCTAATCCGCGTTTTTTTACCAAAAAAGTATATGTTCCTGGTTTTTAAACATGTTTAACATCAAAACATGGTTTTACTTCATTTTTATGGTTTTTGGATGGTTAAACATGTTTAAAACTAATCAAGAACTAATTTTTCATGTTTAAACTATGTTAATTAAGTATGAAATCAATGAAAATTAGAGGGTTTACCTCAAAAGTTTGGTTGAAACTTGAAGAACACAACTGAGAGGTTTCTAGGATGTATTTGGAATAACTTATATTTTTAAGGCCTAGTTTATTTAACAAGCTATACAAAGGGGGGTCCATCCCTCCTTCTTGCGGCCGCAACTAATAAGGGCCCATTGGGCCTCCTTTTGGCCCAATGGTGCCTCGGTTTTCGTGCCACGCGTAAACGCCGTTTCAAAATTTAATTCGGGTCCGGTTTTTCATAAGAAAACTAGTTCGAGTGCGAAAACCAGCGCGAAAACGAGTGTTTTTCAGCTTCTTTTTGTAAAATAAGAAAAACGTACTGACTCGTTGTAAAATTCCAAAAAATTTCACGGATTGCTTAGAACATGTCATATAAGTGTTTTATAAATCTTTTTCAGCTTAACGGATGCTACAATGCTCGTTTTGATATTAACGATTGCGTTTAAGCTTATAGCGTATCGATAAACGAAACCTTTTTCGTTTAAAGAGTTTTAAACGTACTGGGGCCTAAATATCAATATGTTATCCTCTATAATATATATATAACTCGTATATGACCCCTCAGTATATATACGGGTCATAATTAGTATCGGTCGGTTACTCGTTTAAGCACTACGAATTAACCGATTTATCGTTTACTTGTTACGTAGTGAATATAGTATACCTCGTTTTGTCACGAATGTCACATAATTATTAAATAACAACCTACACACAAGAAACAATTGTTAATAATACCAATTACTGAGGACCATTGATCCTGACATGATCTGTCTAAGGATAACTGATCCAAGAACATATGTCAGGATAACGTATCCACAGTGTCAAAATTCCGTGCCCTAACAATTGCCCCCAAAATGGCGGTTGTGATAATATCGCAGCTGTCATTTTGCCTTTGAATTCAGACTTCCTTCATGCTATATATCTGAAACCTCTTATTCTTCCTGCAAATCATGAACAGCTAGTAATACTTGTTTAACCCGGGTAGATGTTCCATCTTTCGAATGGTGAAATCCGGGTTAAGATTTTTAGTAATTGCAAATAAGTTTAATAAATAGTGTCTTTTAACTATTTGTTGATTGTCTATTATTTTGAAAGTTTGTCTGATATAGCTTTAGCTTTATTAAAAGTTTTGAGAAATAACTTTAAGTAAAAATCTCTAGGATAGAATATCCTCGCAATAATACTTTAAAGATCTTAAATCTTTAAGTAAATAGGGATTACAAAGATCTAAGACAAATAAAGGTAAATTAACAATCAGAAATCATACCATAAGGTCTAATTAGACCTAGGTTACCATAAGTAATAATACTTCTATGATCCTGGTAGAAGCAATTTAAGGATTTTGAATCCATAAGTCTTGATCTTCATAATGAACTTAGAAAATCTGTTGCAAACAACTTATAATGTTAACTGGGATTAAACCCAACAAGCTGGGGACAAGCCCAAACATATACCGGGGACAAGCCCGTGCAACTGGGGACAAGCCCATAAAATAAACTGGGGACAAGCCCGTGCAACTGGTGTTAAACTGGCGACATGGCCCTTGAGAAGAGGTGAAAACCCCTTAAACCATAGGATTAAACTGACGACAAGGCCCTTGAGAAGAGGTGAAAACCCCTTAAACCTTAGGAAATGGTACGTCTACCATTATTCGTAGGATCCTCCATATAGTCGGAGACAACGAAATTGTCAGCCACTAAGCGTGTACTGGTCCCGCTGCCCCGAACTATACGTCGGATAGCGTGCGCAACTGGCGATCGTGAGAAAGGTGAAAACCTTTAAACCTTAGGGGATATGACCATCAGGGGTCATACCCATTCTTGGGCAAGGCCAAGGGAAATAGTAAAGTACCTTATATGTAAATGAGAGGTGGCCAACCTCTTAGACATTGAACCTCTTATTGAAATCTGCATTGTTACTTAAAAACTTGGAAAAGATAAATGTTAAGAATATATTATCCTTAGAATAACAAGAATATAAAATAGATAAGTAATCAGATAGATATTACCGGTTTTAGGATCCTTGATCCTCTAAGGATAATATATCCTTTCAGGATACTGGATCCTGATTAGAAAAGGTACTTCTTTAGGTGGATAGCATTCCATGCTCTTGGTAGTCTGTTGCCTTCCATTGTGAGCAAATGATATGCCCCCTTTCCTGCTTCCGACTCAATCTGATAAGGTCCTTCCTATTTGGGCGCTAGCTTCCCATCAGCTGGATTTGTTGTGTTTTGGAAGGCTTTCCTTAACACCAAATCTCCTTCTTGAAATCTTCTGATTCTGATATTATTGTTGTATGCCCCAGCTACCCTTTGTTGATAAGCTGTCATTCTGATCTTTGCTAGGTCTCTGAGTTCTTCTATAGTATCCAAGTCTTCAAGAAGGATTTCCTCATTGGCTTGAGGATCACGGATGCTCGTTCTCGTAGTAGGAACCGCCATTTCTGTGGGAATTACTGCTTCGGATCCAAACACCAATGAAAAGGGTGTTTGACCTGTTGCATTCTTTGGAGTTGTTCTGTCTGCCCAAAGAACATAAGGAAGTTCTTCTGCCCATTTTCCCTTCTTGGATCCTAGCTTCTTCTTCAGATTGTTAATGATGATTTTATTGCTAGACTCTGCTTGACCATTGGCTTGAGAATGAACCGGAGTGGAAGTAATCATTTTGATGCCCCAACTGTCACAAAAGTTAGTGGTTCTATTCCCGATAAACTGGGAATCATTTCCACAAACAATTTCAGCAGGAATACCAAATCTAGTTATAATATTTCGTTTAATAAAAGATATTACTTCCCTTTCTCGGACTTGTACAAATGCTTATGCCTCAATCCATTTGGAGAAGTAGTCAGTCATAGCAAGCATAAAGACTTTTCCACCGGGTGCTTTTGGTAGCTTGCCTACAATATCCAACCCCCATTTCATGAAAGGCCATGAGGAGGATATAGGATATAAAGGCTCCGCTGGCTGATGAAGGATGTTTGAATGTCTTTGACAAGCATCACATTTCCTTGAATACTCCACCGCATCCTTCTTCTTGTTGGCCAGAAGTATCCAGTTCTAAGTATTCTAGAAAACAATGCTCTTCCACCTGTGTGATTGCCGCAATCTCCTTCATGAAAATCCTTGAGTACTTCTTTGATCTCAGGATCCTCAATGCACCTCAAGTATGGACTTGCAAGAGATTTTCTATATAGTATATCATCTAATAAAATGTACTGTGATACCTTGAGTTTGAAGGATCTGGGATTCTCTATTGTTGGAATTTCTCCTGTTTGGATGTACTTTATGATCGGAAGGATCCAGGATCCTTGATTGTCCGAGGATAATGGATCCCAAAGTATAATCTGCTTATCACTTGTTATTTCTCCAACTTCTTGCTCTCCTATCGCTGTAAAGAGAATGTGGATTATTAGGATTTTCAAATCCTCAGGAATCTTCAGAGATGAGGCTAATTTTGCCAAGGCGTCAGCCCCAGTGTTTTCTTCCATCGGTACCTGTGTAATACTAAATATTTCGAAGGATTTCGATAACTCCTTCACGACATCTAAATATTTCATTAGTTTCTCACCTTTAACAGCATACGAGCCATTAAAGTGGTTAGTTATCAATAAAGAATCTACATAAACTTGAAGATACCTGATCCTCATGCTTTTGGCTAATTGCAAACCTGCGATCAGAGCCTCATACTCTGCTTCATTGTTTGTTGCTTGGAACTCACAAGATATGGATTGGGGTATTATGTCCCCCTGTGGCGATTTCAGTAGTATGCCCAATCCCGTTCCTCTTACGTTGGATGCTCCATCTGTGAAGAAGATCCAAGGATCCTTGATCTTTTCCAGTTGTTGGACCTCCAGGTCAGCTTCTTTTTGTAGATCACTAGTGAAATCAGCCACAAAGTCCGCCAGTGCTTGAGACTTGATTGCTGTTCTCGGCTCGTATTGGATATCATATGCACTTAACTTCACTGCCCATTTGGCCATTCTACCTGATAACTCTGGTTTTCTAAGAACATTCTTCACAGGATAATTAGTTCTCAAAATAATATGATGAGTTTCAAAATAATGTCTCAATTTAGTAGAAGCCATAATTAAAGCAAGAATTAATTTTTCAAGATGAGAGTACATGGCTTCTGCATCTAACAGACTCTTACTTACATAATATACGGGGTGTTGTTCACCTTCATGATCCTTAACGAGAACAGCACTTACTGCATTACCTGAAACTGCTAGGTATAAATACAAGGATTTTCCATCCATAGGCTTCATTAAGGATGGTGCTAAGGATAAGTAATCCTTCAACGACTTGAGTGCTGCCTCATGCTTTTCTGTCCATTCAAACTTCTTATTCTTTATAAGAATATCATAGAAGTCTTTGCATTTCTAGGAGGATCTTGAGATGAATCGGTTTAGAGTGGCTATTCTTCATGTGAGCCTTTGGACATCCTTTGTGTTTGCAGGAGATTTCAAATTGAGGATGGCTTTAATCTGCTCAGGGATTGCTTCAATTCCTATCTTAGTCACCATATATCCCAAAAACTTTCAAGCCTTAACACCAAAGTGGCATTTTGACGGATTCAGTTTCATGTTTTATTGGTCGAGGATGTTGAATGCTTCCTCGAGGTCTCTAAGGTGATCCTCAGCTTTCTTTGATTTTACCACCATATCATCTATGTAGACCTCCATAGTCTTACCCAACTGATCCTTGAACATCATGTTGACTAATCTTTGGTATGTTTCCCCTGCATTTCTTAGTCCAAACGGCATAGTAGTATAACAGTATATGCCGGCAGGAGTTATGAATGTTGTATCCTCTTGATCAGATGGTTCCATCTGAATTTATTGAAATCCAGAGGAAGCATCAATAAAGGTAAGAATTTCATGTCCTGCCGTTGCATCCACCATGGAATCTATATGTGGTAATGGAAAAGGATCCTTGGGGCATGCCTTGTTTAAATCAGTAAAATCGACACACACCCTCCACTTTCCATTCTTTTTTGAAACAACGACCACATTAGCTAGCCATCGAGGATATTGAACCTCTCTGATCATACCGGCCTTAAGAAGTTTTTCAACTTCTTCTTGTATGATTTTGTTCCTCTCAGGAGCGAATTTCCTTCGCTTCTGATGGACGGGTTTAACAGATAAATCAAGGCCGAGTTTATGAGTGATTATCTCTTTTGAAATACCTGTCATGTCCGAGTGCTTGAAGGCAAAGGTAGATCTTCTTCGCCCTAAGAAGGATATTATATCCTCCTCAATCTTACTTGGGATACTGGATCCTAGGAACACCTTTATTTCAGGATCCTCGGGGTCCAATGATACTTCTTTAAGGTCTTTCTCCCGAGCTTCCATCACGTCCCTAGGATGTTGCTATAGTTGTTATGCTATGGTCGGCTTGGCTGTTGGCTTCATTGGTGATAAATAATAATTCTTGGCCTCCGCTTGGTCACCTACTATCTTTACAACTCCCCAAGGAGTAGGTAACTTGATGCACTGGTGGTAAGTTGAGGCTATAGCCTTCATTCCATGGAGCCACGGCCTACCTAAAATAACATTGCAACAGGAAAGGTTATCTATAACACAAAATTTTTGGTATGAATTTAACCCTTCGATATAAATTGGGAGGTTGATGTCCCCCAGTGTCTTCTTGGTTTCGCCACTGAAACCAACTAGCACCGATGTTCTAGGGATGATTTCTGAATCCGGGATGTTCATTTTCTTAAGGACATCATGTTGGATAATGTTGACCGAGCTGCCGCCGTCTACTAGGATCATGCGTACATAATGGTTAGAGATAAATAAAGTAATAATCAAACTGTCATGATGAGGATCCTGAATGTTCAGCTTGTCTTCCTCATCGAAGAAGATTCTCTTGTCTGTTGTTAATGTGGTTGACACTATTGGACGATCTCCGTTATCCATCTTGATCTCCTTGGCGAATCTTTTTGCGGCAGAGAAGGAAGTTCCACATATGTCTGAACCTCCCGAGATGAAATTAACTGCTCGCACATCTGGCTTGTCTTGTTGAGGATCCTGGATCCTTGAATTAAAAAAGATTCTCTGATCAGTCACTCGAGTAGTGGGGATGAGTGGTCTTCTCTCATTATCCAACTCGAATTCTTGTACGGGACTCTCTGCTATGACACAAGAATCTCTAAACAATCCGTAGACTCTGGAGACAAAGTTGATCACATGAGCATCCGACGGTGGCGGTGTTGTTTTTTGTGGAAGATCTTCAGGATTCTGGATCTTGGATTTCTTCCTTCCCAAGAGTTCTTTAAAGTGACCCTTGCTCAGGAGGTATCCAATTTCTTTCCTTAAGGCGATGCATTCGTCTGTTGCGTGGCCAAACTCTTCGTGAAAAGCGCACCACTTAGACTTATCCTTGAAGCCGACAACCTTTTCATTCTTTTGGGGCCACCTTGCTTTTTCTCCCAGATCTTTCATGGCACAAATCAAGCCATGAGTATCTACAGAGAAACAGTAATCGGAGAGCAAGGATGTCTTCATCGTCATCTCCTTCTTCAACTGCCCGTACGTTCTGATTGTTAAACTTGGCGTACGGCTTCGAATTGTTGTTCTTATTCCAAGATCCTTTATTCTTTTCAGGAGTTTCTTGCTTCGTTTGTCCCCCGAGACGATCCTGGATCTTTTTATCTTCTTCTAAGTGGATGTATCTTAATGCCCTGCTTCTGACTTCATCTAATGTCCTGCATGGAGTCATCACTAAATCATCATAAAAAGGGGAGCTCTTTTGAATTCCCATCTTGAATGCTTCAACAGCAGTAGTCATATCAACGTATGGGATTTCTAGAGCTTCCTTTCCGAACCTGGTAATGAAATCCCTAAGGGATTCATCACTAGGCTAGGTAACACGATATAAATCACTGGTTAACCTCTCAAATTTCCGACTACAGGAAAATTGAGTGTTAAATAAATTAACTAAATGAGAGAAAGATGTAACCGAGAAAGGGGGGAGACTTAGCAGCCATTTTAGTGCAGCTCCCGTTAGCGTGGCTCCAAATCCTTTACAAAGGCAAGCCTCTTTGAGTCTCTCAGGAATAGGATTAATTTCCATTCTCTCCCGATATGGGGCAACATGTTCCTCAGGATCGGTGCTCCCATCATACGTCTTCATGTTGGGAGTTTGAAACCGCTTCGGGATTTCAGCATCACATATGGGCGGAGCGAATCTGGATAATTTGTGACTCCCCTCCGGTATTTCAGGGATTGGACGTATCACTCCCGGGACACTAGATATCATATCCTTTAGCTTCTGTAATTCTCTGGCCATGGCCTGGTTGATACCTGAATCCTGCATGGGAACATGGTTAGTATATAAAGATATAGGATCGTACCAGTTACCTCTCTGCTGGGTGGAGTTTGGTATTCCAGACGAGTATCTGGGATAAGAGGAGTCAGCAATCGGAGTAGGTCCTCCAGAAGCTATGGTCTGCATGGGGATTATATCTCCTTCATGGACTTCGGATGATCGTTGATGTTGGACGCCTGAGGATCCTTGATTCAGAAAGAAGGATCCTTGATTCGGGGTGAAGGATCCTTGAGGTTGGGTACCATAGGCTCCTTGTGGAAGGATGACCGATCCTTGCCGATAATATGAGGATCCTTGATTCTGCTGACCCATGGATCCCTGTTGAAGGATAAATGATCCTGGCTGAAATAGCGAGGATCCTTGAGTTTGCTGACCCATGGACCCTGGTTGAAGGATGGATGATCCTTGCGAGAACTGCGCCATGGATTCTGGACTGCTGAAATCCAGCATCCAGGGCATCAAGGGGGTGAGATTCTCTGCTGGCCTCTTGTTCTTCTTGAGATCCTCTATCTCACGTAGGATCCTCTGATTAGTCTTGTTCTGCTGCTCCATGTATGCTTTAACCTGCGAAAACATAGATGAAACATCACTGTTAGTATTAACCACCGGGGCAGCAACATCATTTTTTGAGCTCTGGAAGACTGGTAGTTGCGTCTTGCTCTCAGCAGCAGCAGGCCGTTGCGTTCCCGTGATTGGCGGAGGCATCGGTGGCAAAGTCCTCGATGAGAGAGGAACCATAGTCAGCATGGTTGATGAAGCAGAGGTTGATTGAGAGGCCATTGTTAGTGATATGGGTATGAAAAAGTTGATAATGATAAGAATAATATGGATTATAGAACCAATTGCCCCACGGTGGGTGCCAAATTGTTTTGGATAAAAATCTGCTAAGGATCAAGTATCCAAATCTGTTAAGTGAGGTAAGGTGCTAATTTGATAATGACAAATGAGTAATCGTAATATTGGTGAACACAGAGGTTTGATCACGAGGGAAAAAGCCCTTAACCAAGATAGTCTTACTTCGGTCAAAACTTATCAAGGTAATCTTTGGTAAAATAACTCCGGTCAAGGATTAATAAGATAATCTTTGGTCGGATTACTTTAGTCAATGATCAACAAGGTAACCTTTGGTCGATGAGTATATGATTATCGTGGTCTCCGGCACAAAAAACTCCCGGACGGTGAAAACTATCACCGTCGATTATATTAATAGAACGAAAGGTGGTTACAAATGTGGTGAGAATATGATCGAGATTACAGAGTATGCTAGTGTGTAGAGAGTATTAATTTCTGCTCTATTGTGTGTGTAAGTACATGTGTGTTTTCCTACTCGATCATAGATCTATTTATACGTGAAAGATAATAACTCTAGGGAGTTATGAATAATAAAGATTTTTAACTAATAATCCCTAAAATTCCGCCATTGCCTTTAATATAATCGTAACTGCCTCTTTGACCACGTGCTCCATCACTCAGGCTGCGAAATAGGGGGGAGACCAGGTCTTGGAGTCGTTAATATTGATAAATATCAACATTCATATGAGAAACAACCGTTAACAGCACCAAATACCGAGGATCCATGATCCTAACATAGCTCTGGAACTCTTCAGAAGGATGATTGATCCAGATACGTCTTCAAGAATAACATATCCTCAGTACTCAGTTATTTGTGACACAACAAGAAGTCCTATAAATGCGCCACATTCCCACCATCTTCATCCACAACTTTGACCATGTGTTTGACAAGTTCAATAGCGAGATATCCGGTGGAATAAGTCTTGGCACCGTGATACTTATTAAATAACAACCTACACAAAAGAAACAATTGTTAATAATACCAATTACTGAGGACCATTGATCCTGACATGATCTGTCTAAGGATAACTGATCCAAGAACATAAGTCAGGATAACGTATCCACTGTGTCAAAATTCCGTTCCCTAACAGTAATATGGATTATAGAACCAATTGCCCCACGGTGGGCGCCAAATTGTTTTGGATAAAAATCGGCTAAGGATAATGTATCCAAATCTGTCAAGTGAGGTATAGTGCTAACACGATAATAATGATTGTATAAATGAGATCTTGATGAACGCAAGGATTTGATCATGAGGGAAAAAACCCTTAATTACGATAATCTTTACTTTGGTCAAAAACTAACAAGGTAATCTTTGGTCGAATTGCTTCGGTCAAGGATTAACAAGGTAATCTTTGGTCAGATGGTACGTGATTATAGTAATCTTCGGCACAAAAAACCCCTGGACGGTGAAAACTATCACCGTCAAGTTTATTAATAGTAAAAGGTGATTACAAGTATTTTGGAGTTTATGATCAACGTTATAATGCAAGCTAGTGAATAGAGAGAATACTTGGTTCTGCTCTAGTGTGTGTAATAGTACATTTGTGTCTCTAATCGTTCATATCTCGATAATATATAAAAAATACAAATAATAAGAACTCACACTAATCCGCAAGTCTTCCACTAGCCACTCCCATGACTTTGACCACGTGCCATAGATTTGTCCCTAAATACACCCAGCCCCTCACGTGAGGGGCTTGCGAATTACGACTGAGGTTTATTTGGGGATAAAAACAACAAAACTGGTCGTCATGTGATGGGTTAACGACCAGACTTAACAAGATTAGTGAATTCGGATTTAATAGTAAGTGAAATGAAACCAAAGGGAAGAAAATTGCAAATTTGAAACTACTGGATTAAAACCGTAGATTTGGACAAACCACACGTACGAAAACCGCAGTTCACTAAAATAAGTATTATAATAAGGAAAAAGTGAAAAAACATGTCTACTCCTAACTTAACGATTAAATTTAACGGATGCTAGTGATTTGGATGTAATTACCGAGAATTAGAAAATGTGAATGATCCATATAAAAGAAAATAAACTTCTTAGAACTAAATACACATTATTTATCAAACCATAAAGAAAAAAAAAGGACTCAAAATTTAAAATTCAAGCTTGTTTCCATTTTAATTGAGTGTTTGAAAAAAAAAACATTTGAAATGGTAGTATATGTTTAAAAATAAAAGCAGAAAAAGAAAGGTCGTCCTCACAATACAACATAGGAAGGAAGAGAAGAGAAGAGAAGAGAAGAGAAGAGAAGAGAAGAGAGTTCTGAATTTGGTTTTCGCGGCTGTTGCCTTTGCCCCAATTCAATTCAATTCAATTCAATTCCATCCAATTGCCAGTCAGATTGAGTTAAGTTAATGGATCAAATGACCTAACTCCACTACTGCTTTAAAACTCACGGGTAGGTAATCATTATTATTCTTTCGATTTAGGTTTTCCTAGCTTATGAATTCCGTGAATCTCAATTTTACTTCAACGCAACTCATTAGCTATGTTTTCTTTTCTTTTTTTGATGGACCTTGATGATGATTTTATCTATCTTATTTCTGTTATTAAGTATTTTATGTTTTTTTTTTTTATGTTACCTGATAAATAAATTAAATAGTGTTGTTACATTATTATTTCCTGTTTACCAGAAAGAAAAGAAGCCGTGCATGCGTGTGTTGTGTTTGTTATTCAGTTAAATAGAATTTACAGTTTCCAGGAAGATCTCATGGAAGAAACACCAAGCGCTACTTGTACGGTAATGAAGCAAAGAAATACCAGCAAGTGAGTATATGTATATTCTTACTTTAATTATTTCTTTTTCTCTTGCTCATCTATCAGAATCATTATCAACTGTTAAACCGAGAACCAACATTATTTTATTTGCAGAAAAAGAAGTTGTCTGACATGCTGGGACCACACTGGAGCAACCAAGAGTTGGAGCATTTTTATGAAGCATATCGTAAGCACGGGAAACACTGGAAAAAGGTCACCTATGCTCCATTAAGTTTTCACTTGCCTTAATTGCTTTGTTTGTTACTTTGGAACTTGTTATGGCATCTACATACTATATGCATATATCTAGGTGGCTGCTGTACTCCAAAACCGCTCTGTGGAAATGGCCGAAGCTGTTTATTCTCTGAATAAAGTAATCACACACTCTTTTTGCGGCCAAACTGTTTCGTTTCTTTTTAACCTCCGCACGTGAATTTAATATGTTAAAAGAGCTACACATTCACTTCTTTTGTTAATTAGTATTATATGTTGACATTTGGAACCTTCAGGCATACTTATCTCTTCCAGAGGGCACAGCCTCTGTTGTGGGCTTTACTGCTATGATGACTGATTACTACAGCAACATGGTAAGATTTCAAATATGTTTATTGATGAATGTCTCCAATGTTTTTGCTGTTGGCACATATCCACCCCTTTCTTTTTGTTAAGGTTAAATGCAAACTGTGATAGCATCTAAGGTAACATACGTGCATTTTTCGCTAGTTTTTTCTTGTCGAACAATTTATTTTCACTGTAGACGCTCAACACAAAAAAAGCTAATTATATATTTTCTTTCTCTACATTATATATGTGTGTGTGTTCATAGGGGGGCAGATCACAGATGTGTAATTGATTGGAAGTTACTAATGATTGGAAGGGGTAAAAGAGGGAATTCACTTCTTTAGCCGACTCGTTCATCAAAGCCTAGTTCCCCCAATGTTTTTAAATTTGAATAACTTTTATATACTTTCAGGATTTTTAAAAGAGGATGATACCATTAAAGGCAGAATTTCATTCCCTTTAACTTGGTTACATACACAAACATATGTATGTATGCATGTATGTATTGAAAACAATTTGCTTTTAGAAAAGCATTACGCACTTTGTGTTCTATCTAACCTACCAACAATGTTCTATTAGGCAACTTGCTTGTCAAGTTGGACTAGCGGAGTTAATTTGTTAATTGTGATTTTTCAGGACGATAGGGATAGTGATCAAGAAAGGAATGATGGCGCTGGATCATCTCAGAAGCCTAAAAAACGCACGCAGCGCAAAGTTCATGACATTACATCTAAAGGTTCCCGGTTGCATCCGGAGGCTGTTCCAGCAGACTTTGGTTGCTTGTCATTATTAAAGAAGAAACGCTCTGCTGGTAAGTGATTTCTGAGATATCAGTATATCAAATAATCATAAATGGAATCACTTTATTGAGAATATTCATACATCTTTATTGCGTTTTTTTAATCATTTAAGTGGTTTACAGATACATTTTGAGATTGTTTTTTTTTTAACTTACAGGAACCCGGCCTTGTGTTGTTGGAAAACGGACCCCGCGTTTCCCTGTCTCACATTCATATGGAAATGTTAAGAAAGGTCTAAAACTGTGGGAAAATGATGATGAAGAGGTTGCTCACAGTATAGCAATGACACTGGCAGAGGCTTCTAGAAGATCTGGCAGCCTGATGTCATCGCCTAGTCATACTGCTGAAAGAATGGTAGGCACTTTATCTCAAATGACTAATGTTAACAGTATCAAGAAATATGAGACTTAAGTTTCAATCAGCTTTTTTAGATGCTTACATGAACTCATAAACGAACAAGGTTTTTTTGTTCTTTGTTCCTTTATGTGCATTCATTAAAAGTATAAAAGAACGGTTCACGAATGTAAATGAACGAACACAACTAAACACAGTGGAACGAACATAATTGAGCTAAATCCAGACTAAATGGTCATGTGCCTGTCAATTTAAATAATATACTAATGAATGTAAATGAACGAACATAAAACGTAAATAACAAACATAAATAAAAGTAAACGAACAAACGTTACAAACATAAATGCGTGAACGAGACATGTGCTCATGCTTTGTCACTTAAGTAAATGAACAAAAAGTTAAGTTCATATTGGTTCGTTTATTAAAAAAAACTTACATAAACAAACTTTTAGCCTAATTATCAGTTTGATATAAGGTTTATTCTCTTAAAACAAAATGAAATATGAGAGTGATTATTGATTTTCTGAAACAGTATGAAGAATCAGATGTGGGTAGCGGTTGGTTTGTTGATGATGATGACATTGAAGGTAGCATGGAAGCTGATAAGACAGAATTGTCTCGAGACAAGAATAAAGTAAAAGCTAAGGCTGGTTTTTTATTGCATGATAAAAAAGGAACACATGGGAGAAAAGTAAGAGTTCATAAAAAAGAAAATACACATTTAGATTACACACGAGAAGCCTGTAGTGGTACAGAAGGGCAGAATTTAGGTACTATACAAAGAAATTTTAATATTAAAGTTGCTGATGCAAGACCTTCAGGATCTTCTCATGTTTCCAAAAAAAGAGGTAACGAAGCTTGTATAATCCGTTCCAAATATACCTTTCATTTTTTTTTCTTTCAGTTCTATTAGTGTGATAGAATTCTGTTAAACACATAATGCAAAGTTATTATATCAATGGTCACCGTGGCATGCCCATATTGCAAGTATGGTTCTTAAGTTGATTTATAATAGTAAGGGAATTTTAGTCTTTCACATGCACTTAATTGGAAAAACTAACGCCTATTCATTCCAAGGACCATCCGCATTACACTTTAGAAATACTTGGGAGCATAATGTGATTTCTTAAACTTGAGGACCATAATTGCAATATGCACATACCACAGGGACCATCCAAGTGGTTTACTCTTAAACATACTTTAAGCTTCTGACAAATTCATCTTTGGTTCTTAGCAGGCGAAGATTCTGCCTTTGATGCACTGGAAACTTTGGCAAATTTGTCTTTGCTGATTTCTCCCGAAGCAAACGAAAATGGTAAGACATAGTCACATGGAAGTCAATTTGATTAATAGTCTTTCTTCTGTAACTTATCAAGCATGAATTGGATATATTTAAATTTTAACCTTCAGATGGTAATATTTTGCTTATCTTGAAGTTTGAACTCAGTTATTGCTGATCAAATTTTTATTAACTACATTATATATTTTTGTAAGCCCTGCTTGCGGTGCGCACATATGATGTATATATGTGTGAACCCTCGGGTGGGCAAAAGTGAAATTGCACTAATTTTGACGTTATTTTACTAATCTCGTGAAAATAACGTTAAAAGTGACGGACGGTTAATCAGGCATCATGTAGTGGCGTTGATAGCCGAAAGACAAGGGTACATGCACCGATCAGCCGGTGTCCCGATGATTGAGTGCTATGTGCCTTATGTCCAAGGCTTGATGCAAAACTACTATCGAGCCGGGGGTCTCACCGGAAGCAGCCTCTCTATCCTTATGGGGTAGAGGTAAGGCTGTCTACATCTTACCCTCCTCAGACCCTACCATAGCTTTGCTATTGGTGGGATATACTGAGTACGATGATGATGATGATGATGATGATGACATTATATATTTTTGTATACCTTATGAAGGAAAAGACGAACCTTTTGACAATTCTCGATTACTGCTAAATACGCCTGCAAATCGCCGGAGAGAGAAGCATAATGGGAAACAGCTAATATCTAGATCAGAGGCTGCTGATCACAAACTTCAGACATCTGCTAAAAACCTGGTTGACGGCACAAATGCTGCTTCTGAAACTAAGGTTCCTAGAAAGAGACAGAAGATCATGGCATTTAGTAGAGTAAGCCTGTACATGAAAATTTTATGTTGAGCTGGCACAATGGGTGGGCTGGGTAACGATTTAAAACGGGTAGTTGTCAAAATTGTTAAGAAATCATTTTATTTCAGTAAAAAAGATTTAAGGAGGTTTTTTTAAAAATTACGCTTTGGTACTTTGGACATATTACACCGCTTTCATGAAAATTTTATGTTGAGCTGGCAAAAAGGTTGGGCTGGGTAATCATTCAAAACCGGTAAGTGTTAAAATAGTTAAGAAATCATATTATTTCAGTAAAAAAGATTTGAGGTTTTTTTTATAAATATTACGCTTTGGATACTTTGGACATATTACACCGCTTTCCTCTATCTACTCTCTTTTAACTTACCCGTTTGACCTGACCTGTTTAGAGATAAAACACTTTATTATAGGGTAGGCATCACTACACATTATTTTTACTTTCGTGTAACTTATGGCATGATATATCTAAGTGATATTAATGTGATGCTTATATCAGGTTTCAAAAGCTGAAGCTTCTGTTGATACAACTCCCAGAGAGTCTGTTGAGGCTGAGGTATGCTTAAAGAATTCTGCATTTTAAAGAATTACTTGCTGATTTATTATATCTTGTGTATTTTACACTGCTTGATGGTTCGGGGCATCATGCAACTTTAATCCCAGCTTTTATTTGACACAACGATACGTTAACTCTCATTGATTGTATTGTAGGCTACTCATGCAGCACAATTGGTCAAAACTGGTGAACATGTTTCTTCTAGTCTTCACTCAAGAACAGAATTACATGTTTCTGATATCAAACCATGTAATACATGTACCAAATCCAGAAACAAGCGTAAAATGCACAAACCAAAGGCTCTTGAAGTTTCTAATTTATCTAATGTAGTTGTAGGCAAGTCAAAGTCAGACCTACACTTGCCTTCTCACAGTCAAAGAATAGACAAACTTAAGGTATTTTTCTGGCACTTTCTGTATTTGTATTAACTTAAGAAGGTTTGATCATGTTAGTTGACTTTGTGACATTCCATTTGCAGGGAGAGCTTTCTAATTGTCTATCAAATCCACTAATGCGAAGATGGTGTACATTTGAATGGTTTTATAGTGCAATAGATGAACCTTGGTTTGCCAAAAGGGAGTTTGTAGAGTACTTGTATCATGTTGGTTTAGGTCATGTTCCAGGATTAACCCGCGTTGAATGGGGCGTAATCAGAAGGTATCTGTGTTCATTAGTTTACGTTTTTTTAAGGCTGTTTGTTTATATATTTATTTAAATCTTTTGGTCCATTACAATTCTGTCTAATTTTATGAAAATAAAATATCACCCATTATAATTTAGTCTAGTTTTATTAATATTATAGGCTCAATAGATTGATGTTCACGTTTACTTCTAATTGGTGTTCACTCAGTTATGCTCGTTCATCTATGTTTAGTTATGCTTGTTTCTTTACGTTTATGAACTGCTCTGTTCATTTATACTGTTAGTGAACGAACATAAACAAACACGAACATTTTCATTGTCTATATGAACGAACAGACATAACCGGAGACGTTCATTATTTTTTTTAACAAACGAACAGAAACAAGATAATGCCTTTGCGTTTATAGGTTCGTGTTCGTTTGTTCGGTTAAAGTTAAACGAACTAACATGAACATTTCCCGTTCATGTTTGTTCGATTCATTTACACACCAATTTGTGAGGATATTTTATATAACATTGTTGTTGCAGTTCTCTTGGCAAGCGACGGAGGTTCTCGGGTCAATTTCTAAAGGAAGAAAAAGTCAAACTTAATCAGTTTCGGGATTCCGTGCGGACACATTATACTGAACTTTGTGCCGGTAGCCGAGACGGATTGCCAACCAATCTTGCAAGGCCATTATCTGTAGGGCAACGCGTGTTAGCTATTTATCCAAAAACAAGAGAGATCCATGATGGAACTATTCTGACCATAGATCATAACAGGTGTCACGTTCAGTCTCATCAACCCGATCTAGGTGCTGAAATAGTCATGGTAATTACTGCAACCCTTTTTCACCCCCTTGTTTTTTACATATATTAATTTGTCTTTGTTAAATTATCTCATTTGGTTTCAGGATACCGATTGCTTGCCATTAAATCCCTTTGAGAATTTGCCTGCATTATTGATGCCCAGAAAACCTGTCAACAAGTTCTTTGAGAGTTTAAACGAGGTCAAAGTCAATGGGTTGGGAAATGGACCAAGTGATACACTCTTAGATCATCATGCAAAATTCCAAGCAAAAGAAGCTGATGTTGAAGCAATTTCCGAGTTGACTCGCGCTCTTGACAAAAAGGTGGCTCTAGTTAATTTCTTTATATTCAGTAAACTTACATGCCAGATATTAATTAGACCCCTTGAATGTGCAGGAGGCTGTAGTTATCGAGTTAAGGCGAATGAATGATGATGTGCTGGAAAACCAAACTGTAGGTGATTATGCTCTAAAGGATTCAGATGCTTTCAAAAAGCAATATGCAGCTGTTCTTGTACGGTTAAATGATGCCAATGCTCAGGCAAGTTGATAGGAATCATGTTATAGTTTCTAGTCTAAATGTCATTTGTCTATTTTAGGAGGGGGTTAAGTGCAACTTATATTTTATAAATAGGTATCAATAGCCAATAGAGAGGAGAGTATGTTTTAGGTTTAAGATAGCATTGCCATGGCTCCCGTGTATGCGGTGAGAGAGGGCTAGGCCCGGGAATATCTTGTAATCTTTCTTTACGTTTATAATAAAATAACCGTTCTTCCTTTTTATCCTACATCTTCTCTAAATTCAAATATATAATCTATCAAACCCTATCATTGGTCCGACCTGCCTGTGACCTGCCGTTTTATTCCGTTCCATCATGGGAACCCTAATTCAAAGTTATCGATTAGATGCCCATGAGCTTCAAATCAAGCAATTACAGACTGATGTCACTGAAATCAAATCCACCTTGAAGTTATTGGAGGAGGATCGAGCTGAATCGGTGAAGTTTCGAAAGGTATTTTACGACTGGATGAAGCAACAGGAGAAGAGAATCGATGATGTTTCGTCGGGATTGGGGTTTTCCAGCGAGGTGTTATCTGGATCGGAATCTACATCTGGTCCTATTACTCCAATTTCTAGTTACACCAAAACTGAAAATCCGATCAACACTCCACATTCCGATGTGTTTGGCGCGGTTAATATGCAATCGATCAGTTCTTATTCTGGATCTTCGTCACATGTGGCTCAGGTAACTGTCGTCCTGCCCAGATCTGCCAAAAATTCAATTGACCAGGCCAAATCGGGGCTGATAGGTGATAACTGGGCTATATTGAATGATCTTCGGTGGCCTTTGGGCTCTGGTACAGGGGTGGGCCACGATGTGGAGCAAGTTGTTATGGGCCGATACTCTCCAGATCTGGATTTTTTTTGTGGGAACGTTCAACATATCGCTCTGTTTCTATCTTCCCCGTTGTCATCGGAAGCGGTTTTTCCAGCCGTGGAGGTTGCATCATTCGAGCCCTCACTACATCCTAATTCTTCGTTTCCTTCCTTAATCGATTCAGATGTGGATCCTGTTATTGCTCTACATCTTACCATCATTCTAAACCGCCTACTACACCACAATCAATTGATGTTTCCTCAATTGAATGCGTTATTTCCTTCATCAGAATATAAGGATTCGGGTTATGAACAAGTTACAATCAATTATGGCGCCCCTGTTACCAAATACGCTGCTCTTGTTCGAGTTCGACTCAAAACTCAGATTCAGATATTCGTTTTCGATCCTGGTCCGAATTCTATTAAGACGCCTTATTTTAGTCAAATTATTTGCATCTGTCATCGTGTTTATACCGTTTTGTTGGAGTTTGGTCTTTCGGTTTGGGGCAATAAACTTGTTTTTACTCAGATTCGGCACCATTTTGACCAACCTTTGGGGATTCAGTTTCGTGTTACACACAACCATAACTTGAAGGGGATGACAATGCAATGTGGCACTTTTGGAATTAATACTTTCCATGTTTACATGAGGCGCTCGTTATCTGTTTTACAATTTGTTCATGGAGAAGTTCGAGTGGAGTCGATGGGGGATGCACAATTTTCAGTTGGAAAATGGGTTTATTTGAAGCTCAAATCGCACCACCAACTCTCTGTTGCAAGTGGTATTCATCAAAAGTTGGCTGCTACAATTTTTGGTCCATTTCAGATTGTTGAGAAGTTGGCTGCTACATTTGTTGGTACTTCCTTTCCTACAAACCTATTTGGTATTCATTGGGGGTACAAAACTGCAATTCCTGTTGCGTTAATTGTTGGATCATATCAGTTGTGGGTGGTGCATGGGCAAGGTCGGCCACCAGACGACGCAGCCGATCCCAGTCTTGAGGACAAGACTGTTTTGAAGGGGAGAGTAATGCTAGGAATCATGTTATAGTTTCTAGTCTAAATGTCATTTGTCTATTTTAGGAGGGGGTTAAGTGCAACTTATATTTAATAAATAGGTATCAATAGCCAATAGAGAGGAGAGTATGTTTTAGGTTTAAGATGGCATTGCCATGGCTCCCGTGTATGCGGTGAGAGAGGGCTAGGCCTGGGAATATCTTGTAATCTTTCTTTATGTTTATAATAAAATAACCGTTCTTCCTTTTTATCCTACATCTTCTCTAAATTCAAATATATAATCTATCAAACCCTATCATAAGTGCACCACTATTTCTGTTGAACCGACCCATTTGCCTCATACTAAAAGTCAACTTTCTGTTTGTCAGGTTTCTTCTGCTTTGTTTCGGTTGAGACAACGCAATACGTATCAGCAAAACCAGCAGGTTAACTTGGAAAAGGCGGCTGCTGACACCCAAGAGTCAAAATATCAGGTGAATGAGATTGTTGGGATATCCCGAACCAGGGCTCGGACGATGGTGGATATAGCTATACAGGTTATTATATTTAACTTTTTAAAAAAAATTAATATTATATGGGAATGGATTCTAATGGTAATCTTGACTGAAATCTGAATAATAATGACATAGGCATTGTCATCACTGAGGCTGAATCCAACGGTTGAGATTGACAAAGCTGTTGATTACATGAATGATTTGCTTCCGTTGGATGATTCCTACATTTCTATTGCCTCCGGTCCACCTCATTCTAGTTTGTCATTGCATCAAAAGCTTGATTCAAATCCCATGATTCCATCAGATGGAAACAAAGCATCAGTCCCCTCTGATCTGATTACTCAGTGCGTTGCTACTCTCTTCATCATTCAGGTAAGACGATTGACATTATAGGTGCTATGTTACCACCCATTTACCTATAAATAGGTGTGTAAACGAGCCAAGCCAGTGCAGTACTACACTCAAGCTCGGCTCGTTTAACATACAGGAGCTCGAGTTAAGAGCTCGGCTGGTGTCGACCTCTATTTCTCGAGCTCAAGCTCAAGCTCAATTCCTGTTAACCTCAATTTTAAAGCTAACGTTTGATTATTATTTATTAGTTTATATAAATATATATTAAACATATTTACACAAGTTATAAAATTAATAAACTCATTTAGGCTCGTGAGCCATCTCGAGCTCGATAAGTGAAGCTTGGGCTCTGGCTTGTCTATTAAACAAACTTATATATAGGCTTGGGCTCGAGCTCGCTTAAGCTTGGTGTAATTCGGGTTGTTAAAGAGCCGATCTTGAGTAGTAGTTGACGAGCGGCTTGGCTCGTTTACACCCCTACTTATAAACGGGCTCGTTAGGGCCAAGTTTTTTCAATAACAGAGTAAATGGGTCAAAATAAACTTCAGATCTGTTTTGACATTTACTAAAACTAGAGAAAATGTGTTTTTGAGTCAACCCACTCGGGCGACTATTTCGACCTGTTCATTTATACACGGTTCAATTTGGGTCAAGTTTTATCTTTAACAGAGAAAACGGGTCAAAAATAAACCTCAGACCCGGTTTGACATGTACTAAAATGGAGAAGTGTTTCGGGTCAATCCAGTCAAGTGTTTGACCTGTGGTCTGAGTTGGAATCTAATATGTGGTGTCCATGAAAAATTCAGAAATGTACAGAAAGACAGTTTCCTCCAGCTGAAGTTGCAAGTATACTAGATTCTGCGGTTTCTAGTTTACAACCTTGCTCTGCCCAGAACCTGCAGGTGTACACCGAGATTCAAAAATGTATGGGGATTATCAAGAACCAGATTTTAGCGCTCGTACCCACCTGACCCAACTTTTCATCTTATGTAAATGCTCAATTTGACTCAAATGACTAGATTTCTGATTTTGGAAGCTATCTTTAACCTTTAGTTTGGAACATGCAGAAATACACAGTTTGTTATATTCTGTTAATATTTTCTAGACTCGTAGATGAAGGGATTTATAATCATCGAATACTATACCAAAAAAATTAGATTAGTTGTGATGCCTTATTTGAGATTTTTACTGATTATATTATTAAGATGTCCTTAGGTGTTTATGAAATCTAAATCCATGCATCAAGATAAATAATGAACAATCTTCTACTTTTTTTTTATTAAATAACAATTAATATTATAATAAAAGGTTCAAGTTACAATTATATTAATATTATAACAATTATTGTTATAATAACAATTTATATCGTTTAATGATGCACCTGTTCTCAGTTGATGAGTCTTGCCCGGTCTGTCGTAAAGCTTGTTTTAGATAATTTTGGTGAGCATGCTTGTGTGAACCTTACCAAGGTGTCCCCTCTTGTCAGGCTTAGAGACACCGTGTTTGTTGCTAGGCAAGTCGTGTTAAAGGCAGAATCAGGAAAAATTGCTAAACATGAGAAGACGTGTGATGAGAATCAACACGTCTTCATTTCTTTTGCTTTTGATACATTTGGGTCTCTTGCTCTTCATGCAGCTACGTTTTTGAAAAGAGTTCAGCGGGCGTGCACAGTAACTCAACGACACCGAAGGACGATAACTTTGTTTTCCGTAGGATCGGTTTTGTCATTCAAAAGGGGGGAGTGGCGCAGTTGGTTGCCCGCTTACCTGCCTCTCTATTGTAATTGGATCCTTTTTTTTTTATAATAATGAACTCAAAAAGCATAAAAACATTTTGGATTTGATGATGGAATTTTTGGTTGCATATACCTAGATTAAGTTATAGTAATTCAGCTTGGTTCGAAAGATCCTTGTTATAGTACACGATTGGGCCTTGTCGGGCTATGCCATGTGTTGGTACTTGGTAGGTTGTTTTGGCTATACATTACAAACCCACATCGGTCATAACAAGTCAAGTTGGTCGTACTGATTATTTTGGTTAGGCTTTGAACGATCCTGTCATGTGTTGGTGAGTTGATTTGTCTACACAAATGCACAGCAGGTCATAACAAGTTAATTCGGTCATACTGATCCTTGTGAGTGATTACTATACATAGTTGGGATTTGTTGGGTCCATCCATGTGTTGGTGGGTTGTTTTGATTAAATAAACTCACACGGCTCCTAACAAGTAACAACTTTATTTGAACGTATTGATTCTTGTGCTGTATGTGAATATTATACGTTGTTGGGCCTTGATGACTGTTCTTCATTTCATGTGTTGGTGTAGGCCATAATTATATTATTGTGATAACAACAAAAACCGAACGAATTCATCATCACAATATTTCTTGGGTTGAAAACAAGTGAATTTTTGAGTGTGTAGTATCCACCATTTATACTATATTTTTTAACATTTTTTTATCTTATTTTAACGGTTCCCAAAACGACCTGAATGGCTATATAGCCCTTTCCACACCTGACAGCCCTTGCGAAAGAGCTTTTCACGCCCCTTGGCGCTAGTAGTGTTGCGGTGTAGCTTATGAAAGCAGCCTACTTGGCAGGGTGAGACCCCGGATAACACTCCGTAATTGATAGTATAATATAAATGCTTATCATAACAACTCTTAACATAAATGATAGAAGCAGTAGTCACCTTTTAACATATATGTATTATGTGATATTAATTAAATTAATCGTTAATGATCCATAGCCTAAGTGATTAAGGTAAAACACTTAAAGACTGTATTTAAAACAAAAAAAGTAGAAAAAAATAGGGGATCCAAGTTGGGGTAAGGGTTTTCTCACCATCCTGAGTTTCTATCTAGGAGTGGAATGGAGATGATCAGATGGATCAGTGGTCTGTCAGTAGTCCAAATGGCTGTAAACAAAAGAGTCGGAACATATCTTAAAACTTAAAACAAAATAGTCGGAACACATCATCTTTAATTTTAAATATTAAAAGCACATAATCGATTAAATTATCACAACTAAAATTTAAATACTCGTGCTAAAAATACGCTATGCATTGGAAGCAAGTTTTTTATTTTTCTACAATTAATATCTCGGTACTTATCAAGCTGGTTTGAGTACCGTATGCCATACACCGAATTGTAAAACTTGATTTGCCAAATTACAAACTATAAAGTCATGTCTAGTTTTTCTTAAACGACAAAACGTCATTCAAACGGATTTGTCTCCTAGTTAAAAGAATACCAAACAACCCTTTAGCTCTAGATATCCTGAATCCCCGCAATACATTTGATGTTTCATAAAGAATTACATTTTTTACGGACTAGCATAATATATAAAAACCAAACGGGCCTAGCAAGACGCTATGATCACCGTGCAAGTATTGCATCTAAACTTATTTATTAACAGAATACAATTAAATCAACTGAATAAAATTAAAGAATTAGCTGTTAAAAAAATTAAATCAACTGAAAGTAGTTGAGGTCCATGTTAAAGATAAGAACATGATTATGAACAATTTGGAGGTGTACCCTAATACTTGTGTTATTATTTTTACAAAAAAAAAAAAATCAAAAATCAAGAACCGCCGCAACCACCATCATCAACCACCTAGCTATTTTTACAAAAACCCTAATTCACATTTTCACTAAAATTAGAAAAGTGAGAGATTCACCAAGCACCGTCACCGGTTGGTTTCCCGGTAAACTTGTCTCCGAACTCGTACCAAAAAGTCGTGCAGTTTCCCAGACTTAGTTATAACATCATAACTACCACTCTTCAACTTCTTACTGTTATTGTTATTGTTATTGTTCCCTGCATCAGCATCAGTGGTCTCACCCCCTGATCCACGTTGACTTCACCGAGACACTTACCACCACCAAACACTCTGACTTTCTTGATCTTTACAACCAGCGTTTGTAACCCATTCGAGTCCTCGACAATGAACTTCATCGGAAAGTTCCACGTGGGGTCCGAGTCACCGCTCTTGTCGACGGTGGTCCGAAGCCTTTGGACCTTGCCGGACCCGCCGGAGATGGTGGCCACGGCGTACACGTCCATTCGCCCCGTCAAACCGGATTTCTTCAGGCCCTTTGCGGACACCATCACCAGGTCTAGAGTTCTGTACTCCATCTAATTCAAATATTAATCTTCTTCTTGATTAGGGTTATGGATGTTTATATGATGATCATGGAAGCTTCTACCACACGGGGTTCAGTTATATATACGTAATGACATGTGAATAAATAATATATATATATATATATATTTCATTTTTTCGTTTTATATTTTAAGTAGTAGGTCTGGGAAAAAAACAAATAAAATGGTTTTTTGGTTCCTCACAATGGACTACATTGTTTTTTTAGAATAATAAAAAATCCGTAACATGTATTGTATTATTAATCAATTATATATAGGAGTATAATGAGATAAATATAAGAAAACATAATCAAATACAATCTCCTAATTATATTAACACTATAATATTAAAACTCTAATAATATATTCTATGACTAGGTTATTAACCCGGGACGTTATGAGTGGAAAAATATAAATCATGTAACATCCACACGTTGCTAGCATCAACTGATATATAAATCATGTAAAAACATAACATTCAACTAAAAAATTCATTTTACAATTCTAAATTAGTAGATATTTCCTTATAAACTACATTTGTAGTTTTATTTGTAACTTTACCTTTCTTGTCTAATATAAGTATTTTAGCACTGTCTCTACTCTTCACTCGTGATAAAGGCACATATAGTTGACCATGTGTAGACACCGGTTCTCGCAAGTATATGTCAACTCTTGCTAGTGATTGGCCTTGACTTTTATTAATGGTCATTGCAAAAAAAACTGCAACAGGAAACTGTTTTCGTTTCAATATGAATGGCAGTTTCTTATCTGAAGGAGTTAGACCACTACGAGTTATATAAGTGCGAAACCCAATGTTAGTACCTGAAATAACCTTTACTTCGATAAAACGCCTCCCAAAGGTAATTACTTGTAATCTTGTTCCGTTGCATAAACCATTTTCTGATCAATATTCCTTAGTAACATTACTGGCACACCAACTTTTAGAACAAATCTATGATTAGGCATACCGGACATCTTTAAACCATTTAGAAAATCCGGTGAGTGTAATGTTGGATCAAAACCAGGACCAACACTCTCAGACTTGTCTATACTATCAATTCAACTTCTTCTCCGGGAAACAAAGACAAAAGTTTTTCATTAATATCTTAGACAACCTCATTTAAATGTGCAAGTATGACCCTTTATTGAAAATATGAAATATCATTAAAATTTTCCAATAATGTTGGATATACAAACTCAATCAGATCAGAAATAAGATCAGATGAATCACCAATCAAAAGATCATCTGGTATATCTATAATGGTGTTGTTGTATTTATAAATAACGAAATGCAAATGTTGTATTTATAAATAAATGATAATTTTACATGAATTATTAGACATCATAACTTATTTGAATCAAATACAAAAACATACAAAAACTAACAAAGATAAATGAAAAATTAAAATATTTTATAACTTATATCATGAGTACAATAATAAACAAACAAAGAAATTAGTCTCCAAATCAACAAAAACAATTTTACAATTTTGATTCAACAAACTTCTATCTTAATGTTGATTCAAAAGATAAACTTTATCTAAGATATTTATTATGCATCAATAACCGTAATGGTTATTACTCTAAGATAGCACCCGTGTGTATTTACACATCAATTTAAATATTTGTTGCACATCAATGTTAAAAGATGAACAATATTTAAGACATTTCTTTTTGTAAGTATATTTTAAATTTATGTTACAAAACAAACTGTTATGACAATATAAAACCTAAATTTAGTCTTTCATAATACTACAATTAATTGACCTTCAAAATAAAGTCTTAATCAATATTCAATAACATATTAATTTTCATTCAAGTATAGTTGACATATAGTTGATTTCTAATATATGTCATTTAGGAAATTAGGCAAAACTTTCTCATCCAGTTTTTATAACTTCTTTATGAATAAATTATGTTAAATAATTATTGAATACATATATAATAATAATAATCTAATATTGTTTTAATAGATTGTGCTCTTTAGCTTTTATGCTTCTTTCATTGTGTATCCGTTTAACCTGTTTTCTTTGTAGCTGTAATTTTTTACCCATTTAGCCAAATTGCATATACTCGGGAGATTAAACTTTTCGCCATATTTCGTACATGCTAATTTGGTGGTGATGAAAATAAAAATTTAATTTTGTTAAAACTTAAACATAGAAATAATTAAAAAAATTGTTTTTTCATTATGGGAATAATATGAATAAACTAAGAAAACTTTCCATGTTCACTAATGGTTATTTACGGAGAAAAATGTATAAATTAAGGAGAAAACGTGTTTTATTTTTAGGAACCACTATTTGTTTGACAATTATGTTAAAATCATGTTATGCATTACTTTTAGGTGTTTAAAAATATAAGATTTAATGTATATTAATGTTTGTCAACTTAAAATTTGATTTGAAGTCAAAACTTATATTAGGTCAAAAAAGTATTATGATTTTGTACAATAAAAATAGTGATTAAAATACGAATTAAAACATAAATTAGTAGATGATGTATATGAATATGGTTGATGACTATTAAAGAAACTTTATACTTAGTTTTATTTAAACGAATATAAGTTGAAAGTTACAAATAATTTTTATTTCTAGTTAGGAATAAGGTATTGATATATTTTGATACCATAATTTAAAGTGTAACAATTACTAAATAAATAATTAATTAATATGAATCAATTTTTTAAGTAATTGTATTAAATATAACGATAATTTTGATAATACGATTATTATTGATATAAAACGAATATTAATTTTTGACTCTAATAATAATGGTTTTTTATTTTATAAAATATTGTAACAATAGAAAGTGAGTTAATTTGATAATAATGATGGAATAACAAAATGCTTAAGGTACAGAAATTCAGGAAATCAATTAATGCTATTTTTAGGCATATGGATCTTGGCATTTAGACATAATAATAAAACTGTCAAATAAAAAAAGAGAAAATTACTGTTTGAGTCTCTGTGGTTTGAGAGCGGAGTCACATTTAGTCCTCGAAAAAAATAATGAATTAATTGAATCCCTGTGGTTCCGAAAGTTACCTGAAAGAGTCCCTCCATCAACCTTCCGTTGTTAACGCTGTTAAAATTAGGGGCAAACTAGTCTTTCACTCCTTAAAAGATAATAAAGAGAAAAATAAGAAAGCATAACCGTTCTTGCAGCTCATCACCGAAGATCCCAAGATTTAAGTCTGTGTATCCATCCATTCACCACTAGATTCTATAAATTTCCCCCTCCCTTCCTCGAGTAATCATAATATCAAATGGATCCGTCGCCGGAGCTGAATTTTGTGAATCTGAAGCGAACGTGGAGGACATCTATGAATAATAAAATTCTACTTCTTCGATTTGATGGTGTTGCATTGTTAGCTAGTTCTATTCTTGGTTAAGCTCAATTGCTGATGGTGATCTGTTATCAGGTTTGAACTAGGTGTTGTTAATTGTTGTTATTTTAGGGTTCATACTCAATTGTGTTTTTGTATTCTAAACCTCAACAATACCCAAAATGTTTAATTTTTCATCATCACTGTCAAATTTTGTGCTTATTTGAAGTGGGTTTTGTGTAAAGTTCACTAATTTGGTGATGCCTACCAAGTGTTCGACGAAATACCGCTTAGGATCAAATTATCAAATTGGGCGCTTTTTGTAAGTTTTGTGAAATGATTACCTAATTCGATTAGTTTTGACATTAATAAATTTTGGTTCAAAATATTTTGTTAATAAGGTTAGGTCGTTCAATTATTTATCTGAAAAAGTAGTTCGGTTCGATTAGTTTAGTAAGAAAAGTAATTTGGTTCGATTAGTGTTTTCTAAAGTGGTTCAGTTCAACTAGTTTTCTTAAAAAAAGTAGGCCAGTTTGATTAATTTTTGATAAAAAAATGTAGTTTGGTTCGATTAGTTTAGTTAAAAAAGTAAATCGGTTCGATTTGTTTAGATAACAAGATAAAGACGACCTTGAATTCTCGTATGCCCGTTTGTCCAGTGGCGGACCCAGGATTTTTTGCCAATGGGGTCCCAATTTTTCCGGTTTACAAAATTTTTGGGTCGGTCGTTATTCGGGTCGGGTCGAGACGAGGAACATAATAAAACACGAAAATATGGTGTCATTGGAAACGAGTAAGTAGAAAGAATATAGATTAGAAACTAGATAGAACATACACTTTTAATTCATTTTTATTCATACCCGAAAAACATAAGCGTAAGCTATATATATATGGTCTTACATGAATAACCAAGACATGAAAAACTAACTCTTACACAAATAAATGATTAATTATAATATACATACACAAGATAAATAATTTAAGTATATGTAAAACTCATGTTGTCATTATATATGTTGCATGGTGATAATGGTTATATGGGATAAACTAAAGTGATAATGGTTATATGGGATAAACTAAAGAAAAAACACAAATACCCTAACTAAATAACTAATATTGACTAGAATATTAAAAAAACTAGGTATGGTGAGGCTTTAACCTGCAACCTCTCAAAGAAAAAACAAGGGACTTTCCACTAGACTAGTTCAGCCTTAATAGTATGGGTTCCAAGTATTAATTTTTATGGGTCCTTACAAAATTTAATATATCGTATCTAAGTAATTTTTAAAAAATATTGGTGTTCCGGGACCCCGATGGGAACTATGTGGGTCCGCCCCTGCGTTTGTCCACTATATGTTCTGGTGATTCTTCTCTGTTAGATGGCCCTCCCTGAAACATCTAAAGCCACATCTAGATATAATATGGAAACATTGGAAATTAAATGAACATAAAAGTTTTGGAGTCTTTTTGTCTTTTAAAGTCAAATTGAGAAAAAGAAAAGGGTAATTTTTGCATAATTTAGTTTAGATTTCGGATTACAAGCTTTTATATTGGTATTATTTTTTGATATATTTTTAGTAGAATCCTTTCGTTTTCCCGATTTAACTGACTAACATCCAGTTTGAGTTCTAAAGTTGACCAATTTAATCATAAAAGTCAATATAGCATGCGCCTCTTTTTAATGCATACATTGACTATTGAAGTCAAAAGATTAAAGAAAGCTTTAAACTATAAGGTAGCTTGTTATGAAACCTTGACAGAATTCAAACAAGTTTTGCATTTAAAGATTGACTATTTTGACCGTAAAAGTCAAATTATGTATCTTTAGTTAACAGCCGAGTATGCCGTACTTCGTGAACAATGAAAGCAAATGCGTAAACATCAAAACTCTTGCCATAAGATTCCTGGCGATACACTTCAAGAGCATGCACCAATCTAAAAGAAACACACCAAACATGTAATCTTAAAAAAAATCAATTTTATAATTATTATGTTACAGTGACACATTTTGGTACATGAACTAGTGCCTCCTATCATTTTGTATTAGTTTTCTCAAAAAGTAGTTTGGCTCGAATTAGTTTTTTTTAAGTTGTTTGGTTCGATAGTTTTGTTAATAAAAATTGTTTGGTTTGATTAATTATGTAAAAAAAATAGTTCGGTTTGATTAATTTTGTTAAAAAATAGTAGTTTGGTTCAATTAGTTTAGTTAAAGAAGTAGTTGGTTTGATTAGTTTAGTTAAAAAAGTAGTTCGGTTCGATTTGTTTTGTTAAAAAAGTAGTTTGGTTCGATTAGTTATGTTAAAAAAAGTAGTTTGGTTCGATTAGTTCTGTTAAAAAAAGTAGTGCGGTTCGATTAGTTTTTGTTAAAAAAGTAGTTCGGTTCGATTAGTTTTGATAAAAAGTAGTTCATTTCGATTAGTTTTTTGTTGAAAAAAGTCGTTCGGTTCGATTAGTTTCGTTGAAATTGTAGTTCGGTTCGATTAGTTTTTCTTTAAAATAGTTTGGTTCGATTAGTTTTGTTAAAAAAGTAGCCCGGTTCGATTAGTTTTTTTCTTAAAAAATTGTATGGAGAGAAATTTATAATGAGGGACTAAAACTGAGCATGATCACAAACCATAGGGACTCATAAAAATCTTATGAAAGGGCATATTGGTAATTTATCATTTTCATAGATGGAATCTTAACTGCAGGGACTCATTCGTGTCACTTTCGGAACCACGGGGATTCAATCAGTTCATTTTATATTTCGGGGACTCAATGTGACTTCGCCCTCAAACCACAGGGACACAAATAGTAATTTTCTCATAAAAAAATGTAAACTTTTCTAAGATTGGAAAGTATCAAAATCTTTTTAAATGTAAATGAGAATTGGTCAAATAATGTTTGCTGAGTTTGAGATACGACTACAAATATATTATATTGCTAGAATTTGACAGATTATAATTGTAGTGTTTGTTAATAAGATTTGGAATGAAGAAAAAATAAATGCTTTGTATATGAACAAAAACATATAATTATATAAAAAACTGTAATCAATAAATATACAAATTGTTATAAAAGAATTTTTTATTCCAACTTTTGTATAAGAAACATTCAATAACATTTTTTGTTAGATCTATTAAATCCATGCTAGAGTTCACTTTTATGAATAAAAAAATTATTAGTGAACTTCAAAAAAATATTTAGTACAGTTGTATTGCAATAAATAAACTTCAAAAAAATATATTTTTTTTTATATTTGTAATATTTAAATGGGGGTTTAAGTTATACATTAAATTTGTAAAAGTTTGTATTTAATTTGTAAATTCCGTATTTAATCGGTTATAGAAAATATGGGGGTTTTACTAAATGTATGGATTTAAAAATTTAGATATAATTAAAAAATGGTCAAATATATATAAAAATAAGGGTTTAAATATGTTACGAATATTAACCATAAATTAAAGGTATTAAATAAAAACTGAATTAAATAAATGTACATTTTATTATATATTTTATTTTATATTTAGAAATAAATATATTAATAGATTTAGTTGAAATTGACATTAAAATCATAATAACTTGAAATATTTAGAAATGGTTATTAAAAATAACTTTTTTTATTTAAGGCATTAATATTGAAAATTTATAAAATGGTCAAATTCGTTAAATTTTGGTTTTTGAATAGCTAGTGAAAGTCAAACTATATAACACATTTTTGTAATCACATAAATAGTGAAAAGCCAAATTTGAATAGTGAAAATAGGTTTCTAAAATGTCATATTAAATGTGTATTATTTTAAAATATTAAATACGATAATATTGGAAAGTATAATAATGTTTTAAATACGTTGATATTAGTGATTTAATTGGAATTTGAGCAACAACAATATAAGATTGATTATCTTACTATAACTAATTTAATGTATTATAGAATGATCAACTAAATTTCATTTCCAGATTATATAATAATCAATTAAATTCGATGAATTGTGAAAAAA